>NW_009921365.1:38316-81559 GCF_000696875.1 Nestor notabilis | reverse complement strand
AGATTTTGCAAGGCACAGAGGTGAGACTGACATTCATTGATACTCATGACTGATACTCATTGGTCTCATCTCAGAAGACCTTACTGTAAAACAGGAAAGATTCTCTTGCCCTGGAATCTACCTCATCTAATTCCCAGTCTTCAAATTTGTAAACAAATTAAAAATAACAACAAAAAATTGTGAAGGTTGACAACTCTGTTCTGTTGTTGATGGGATTTATGCTCCTAAAAACACCTGTGCATTTCTGAGAACATCCCCCTGTACTGCCAGCTCTTTCATACTGCTTCCATGTTCTGTGATAAGCCAGAGGAAAAAGAATATAAGAGAAAAACCACTATCAAAAATGAAGATCACCAACTATTGTGGTTTAAAACCAGGACACCAACCATGCCCATCTCACCACTGACAACATGTCTGCTATTCTGCATAGGTTGCAATTTGCTCTGCTATTACTTACTGACTGGAGGCAGTTCATATTCCACTTCTAAAACAACCCTCTCGCCAACATTCTTGAGCAGGCTGATGATCTCATCATGGCGAAATTTGGTCAGGTTAATTCCATTCACAGATTTGATGTAGTCCCCTACATCCAGCTGGTCACTCCTGGGAAGAAATACGTATTTCTTTTGTTAAAGACAGGTTTGCTGGACCAAACTAAATCCTTTAAATTACTGTTTAGTGAAGGTAAGAAATATTTTTCCATTCATCTAGATTAAAATAAGCTCATCTTTCAAACAGAAAGTGGCATTTTAAGATCTTAATCTAAATATTAAAATAAGAACACTGTTGCATTATTCATTTCTGATGTACAAAACCAGCTGTACGATAAAGGAGTTGGACAATTTGACTAGTTTGGGCATAGGATCTGGGAAATTGTCTTATTTGTGTCCCCATCTTTCTCTCTCTCTTTGGAAAGAATCCAAACCTATTTTTTTTTACAACAGTTGCATACACAACTAACATTGCAGCTACAGGAGACAGGCCACAGCCCAAATGCATATGTTCTGCTCAGTTACTTCGAATGATTTAGCTTAACCTTTATCTTTTGACTTGTTTCAGTCATGAATAACAGCTTTTTTATTTCCACTGTAGTAGTGAACAAGGTAGCTATGACTTTAGACTCTCTTTAATCTTAAAACCAGATGACGAACATTTTGGGTTTGGGTTTTGATTTTTGTTACTTTTTTTTTTTTTTTTAATAATTTATGGTATTACTATGGTTACTTTTTCCATTATATATAATAGTTGTAGTAGTACTATGGTTAGTTTTTTCATTTTATTTTTTCGCCTCACTATTTTATGCCACTTCTCTCACGTTTTTATCAAGGACAAAAAAGAGAGAAAGAAAACCTATATAATTTAAAAGAAACTTAATTAGTCTTACGACGACTTTCAAATATCTCATTGGTATTTCTAGTTTCCGACAAAGTAGCCTTGAGGGAAGAGGCAGGCCAGCTGTTGCCATTTCTCTCTGAGGTTCTCCAGCCTGATGGGCTGCCACTATAGATGCATCTAGTCACATATTTGTTAGTGACCTTTCTGATGCGGTACATATTTCTGAAGCAATCACATCGTATAATACATTTTGTGGCTTGAGATGTGGTTACCTAGCAGCGATTCCTCCTTGACGAAGGTTAGATACTCTTGGTTTCCCATCCTTGTCAATTCCACCTGATACTGTAAGCCCTAGGGTGGTGCCTTCTTTTTTCATTAATTCAACTATTGTTGAGCCCTTGAATTCCTCTGTTGAGAGAAAATTATTTGCTTTATTAAAATTTAAGTGATAACACAGATGTTGCCTTTCTAAAATGTCATCTACATCCCAAGAAAATCATTGTGTACGTTAATAAGAAATAACGTGTACATCTGGAGGTTCTTTATGTTACAATTCACAAGTTCTGTCTGCGAGGCTCTGCATATAGATAAATTTGAGACATATGTTCTGTAAAAGGTTATTAAAAACTACACCAGTGTGCTCGTACACTATGCAGAGGCAATAAATACGAACTCTGGCAACACTTACAACTCATAGGTAGTTGTTCCACATTTTTAAAGAGCTATAATTTCTCATTTTCTGCTTTCTCCCTCTGACCTCTATGTTTTACAAAGTACTTCAACTGATTAAATGGAAGGATAAAAGACACAATGATATAACAGTACGAGAAAATTTAGGTTCAGGCTCACTTTGAGGCCACTAGTAGATGTCAGTATTAATCAACACAACCGAACATAACAAGAATCCAGATGGACATCAGATCTTAATGGTTTTATTCCTTATTCTTACACCAATGTATCTTCACTGAAACTCTCTGAAATCTCTGCAGAACAGGTTGTTGTGGCTTAAACCATGACACAGGTGTAAGGTAAGTGAAGGGCTTTCGTAGTCATAACTGTATATTAAATTTCCCTCACACGATGCCTGGGACACCCTCTTCTATAGTTTGCCCATTTAGCATTCTTGGAAAATGCCAAGCTAATCCCACACATCTCTGAAAATGCAGGTCACCTGCAATGGAAAGCCTCAAGCTGTCGAAAAGATACGTCCTTATTGCAATGGACAAGGCAATCTGCATGTACACAGCCCCAGCAGGGCTGCAACTGTTTGGAAAGCCACAAGGCAATTATACTTCATGTCCAGTGTTTCCAGCCAGAGAAGACCTATTAAAACCATCAGCTGCCCAGGTATTCTGGAAAAAGATTCACTTAGAAAAAGACAAAATCCCAGAAAGATCATCCATCTTTCTGGTTCTTTTCAGCATTAATATGCAGCTTTCAGGAGAAATAGTCAGATACAAACATCATATACACTGTATACAAGGTATGCCTGCAGTGTGCTAGCAATCTTGCTGTGGCAGCATGAGATGTGAAGATTAAAGCCACTCAAAACCCAAGCAAGTTTCTTCTATACATTCACATGTTCACTGGTAAGGTCTAGAAAAAGCACTATACAAACAACAACAAAGCTCTGAGATGACAACGTAATACATCTTCACCTCAAGATGAACAGCAGCTGCCCTTAATGAGAATTGTCAAACTTTAGCAATACAGAGGTAATGGTGGTAGGCAAAGGAAAGCATTCAGAAAAGCCTCCAGCCCCAATGGAGTATCCCATAAACCTTGCAAGTACTTCTAATAGGGTTAATTACTGAATCTTTTGCAGATGTAGTATCACCCTATGCAATGTTCCTGCTCTGTTCTAGTGGCTGGCAGGCTCTTCTTTCTGTTCTAGCTGATGATGACCTCCCCTCAGTTATTCACATTTCTATCATTATAGAGCATGACTTGAGTGTTTGGGCAAGAATTGTCCAAAAGCTTCTACTAAGACAAAATTCTGCAATGTATTCAGTCAGCAGCACGGGTTGTCAGAAGCAGACAGTAGTATAGTTATCTGGTACATTCCCCAATTTGTCTTGACACCAAACCGTCATTTGATGTCATTTGGAAGCTATTGAGCTTCCACAGTGTTTGCTCACATCTGGTCTGTTTGACAGTTCAGAAAGAACAAGATATGATTACCTGCATCTGAACATGTAGACATGTTGCATAGCTGTAAGAGATACGGGCCAAAACGCTGCTACTTTGAGTTTTACAAAAACCTGCCAGTATTCATAATAATTGCAAGAGTTAGTCATGGTACTTACTGCAAACAAAATTACTGTATATTTGCACCCATAATGCAACCTCTGCTCTTTGCCAGTGTGTCACACTTGTTTATTCAGGGTTTGTTTGATCATGAGATTTAGAGTCAACAGGAAAACTCCCTTCCCTCTCTCCCACACCTCCGAGGCTGAATCCTTCCTTTGTATTTCTAAGTAGTACAATCTGGTTGTCAGCACCAAGCTAAGATTTTTCTTTTCTTTTCTTTTTTTTTTTTTTTAATAAATACTTTACCAGAATGTGTATACTGGATAACAACAATGCACCGCGCATGCCTAATAGTTTGCCATAGCACAATACTGGCATGTGCTTTGAGCTTTTATGCAGGTTCTGAGTTTGCAATCCAGTGTTGGGAAATACTCTGCTGCCTGAAGTGACATGTGCAACAGATGATCCATGAAGTGTTTTAAGATAGCTAATGATTATACAGTTCCTTGCAACTACTGGCATGGAAAGTAATGACCAGGTTTGTTCCTTCTCACAAGTTTCTGCATACCTCTGCCAATAGAACAGGGACCTCTAAACAATCTTCCTTGGTAGGCAGGAGGGAACGATGCACCAACACTGTGAGGAAGTGGTGGTATGAAATGCCCATTGCTAGCTGACAGATAATTTCATCCTGGAGTACAAAATAGCTTCATTAGGTTTGCCCCTCTGAAAGATTTTGTAGCTTTTGTTGCACATAATCATAGCAGGAAGAAATTAAAGTACTAGTTTTGCTTATAAGAGACTGTTATCCCTGGAAGTGTTCTGAACCAGGTCCACTTGACATCCCCATCTCTCTGGTTTTCATCTTGCTTTCTTAAATCGCACACGATTACTGTTCTTATAGTACTAAATAATACATGTTTACTCATCTGCATTGCTTTGATGTTATTATTATAGACTAATCCCACTGGAGTACTATCAAAATGCCCAATAACAGAACAATCCTGGGACTTCATTTCCAATCCAACAAGCAACCACATATGTGCACGCTATTCCCCAGCTAGTGCAAGGTCAGTCTCTGCTTTCTAGTTAACACAATGCTATGTTACTCTTTGTGTGTTAAGAATCAAACTACTTCATATATCACCTCACTCATAATTCATTACATATGCCAATCAGCAAACTCCTAATCAGTTAGAAGTCTCTGGGGTCTGTTCTTTGCTACATGTACTCCCACATTCCTAATAATATTAGCATAGCCCAGCATTAGAAGTTACTTCCAGATTTCTTATAAATTATGAGTAGAAGAGGAATTGAAATTACAAGTTTTTTCCTTAGTGGTAAACTGAATATAGAACAAGAGCTTAAGAAACATCTTACTCCATAACAGTTTATGAAGTATCAAATATGAGAACACCACTCCTGCAGTACAGCTCTGTGATATGAACCAAATGAATTATTCTAAAATGAAACTGTGTAGAGAAAAGATGGTTCAAAGTCTATAAAAAGCCCAAATCAATACCATTTTACACTTCGGCTGAAAAAATGCACTTGAGAACTTCTTCCCTACCTACCATTAACAACTCAGGCAGCATTTGGTGAAACACAGCTCACACTGGGTCCTGCTTTCCCTCAGCTTAGGGAGGGTTTCAGGAGTGCCCTAGGACTTCCACTGCTTCCTGCTGCTGCTGGGGTGATTCTGGGCACACCTGCCTGTGCTGCACCAGTCACCCTACAGCTTTGCTGGCATCTACCTACCTCTGGTATGGGGCTCAATAATTCTGCTGAATACTGGAGATGGGCTCAGCAAGGGGACTGCAAACGTGCGTACTTGTACACACATTCAAGGACATAGGATGGAATAGAAAGGTTCTGCTCCAAAGAGCTTTGTTTGGATCTCCAGTCCTGTAAGGTGAAGCATATAGAGGAGATGAACTCTAAAGAGAACACTATGCTGCTGCTCTTTTCTCAATTCCTGGTCTGAATGCTTCTCTTAAGTTCGCTGCTGCATTACTGTGTGCGCCTGACCTTCAGCAGGGTCTGCTGGTGTATCAACACTATGATTTGCCCTGCAACCTAGAAGACTACAGGGATACTCAACATTGCAGTAGAAAACTTCAAAGATAAGCAGAGGCTCAAATACAAGACTAGACAAATCTTACTGAAGGAAGATTAATAAATAGAATAACTTGCAAGTACATAAAACCCAAGAAATATCGTGTGAAATTAGTTTTTCTTTAAGGAAAATAGTGTCACAATAAAGCTTCTAAAATTTTATACAAGAACAGACTTTTTATAATTTCCTGCCTTTTGATGTATGTAAACAACATGTTTTAATGAATAAAAAACACGGAAAATAAATTGACTCATGAGATTTCTGAACTTGGAATATATTCACTTCTTTGAAAAGAAAATTAAATACTAGACTACAGAAGAGAGTTCTTGGTTTGCTTTTTTTTCAGAACAACATTTAAAAGCTGAGATAACTCTTAATTGGAGGTTTTATCACCTATTTTCTATATTACTACAATTTCATATCCTAATATATACACTAAAGTGAAAACCTCAAAAATATTTGCTTTCATTCCAGATATTGTCTTTTCCATGTGTTCTGTAGAAATTTTATTTTAAAATCCAAGAAAATGCCTAAAATCTACATGTTCAGGTCAAGTCCTTGTATCCTCCGCCTAACGAATAAGTTTATGCAGTGCAGCCAGGACAGGGCATAAATGGAACTTAACCATTAAAAAAACCAACCCCACCCCCCCAAAAAAAAACCCCTTGCTCTTATTGATCTTTTCCTACCAAAAGACATACATAATCAGTAAGTCAGTAATTGGTAAGTCTGTTGAAAATACAGTCAATGCTGTCCTTGTATGGATTTCCCTGTATGTCAGCAGAAATTCTGCAGAGGAAACATTTTGCGTTACATCCCAGTAGGCATCTCATGGTTTAAATAAGAAATCACATAAAGATAAAGTCAATTCTTAAGAAAGTGATAGCAGTTTGTTATACCGGGGACATAACATCTATTCGATGTTTCCAAGTCCTATGGGTAGGTGTATTTCTCTGTGATAAGAGGGTTGTCAACAGATGATGAATGCTCCATTCCCTGTTGCAACTTTCCTGACTGGTTATCATTAACTCCTAAAACACCTAAAAACTTATTAAAAACAAACAAACAAAACCACATTGGTGAAGAACATCTGAAGACACAAAGTTGACCTTTAAACTACTCTGTGCCACCCTGTAGAGGGACAATCCCCAAAGCAGTCCTAGTTCAGAAACCAGCAATCTACAGCAGAAGACAAGCAGGGTTGAGGTGCATCACAGCATATCTACAAGGCACAACACACTGTAGTTACACCAATGGGACTGTAAACTTAAAACATCAGCAGTGTAAGTTGCCTTGGGTTGGAGGCCAGGCGAACGTAACTCAAATAACCTGGATAAGGAGAAATGTGGTACCATTTTTGGTGAAAGCAAGGGAGATGGGTAAAGCTCAGGCACTTAAAAAACCTGCCTAAAATAGACTCAGTTTATACTGACGACTATTTTGGTTGTGTACAGGGCATTAGACAATCCTTTTTTTTTCTTTTTAATTTGTTTTCCTCAGCTATAAAAGAATCATCTACAAGATGAATTTACCACTGCAAAACGTTATCAAAAACCCAAATACCTTCCACCAGTGCTTATAAACTGGAAAAAGTGTTTATAAACTGTTTAAACTTTTTATAACTGTTGCATGGCCTAGGCATGACACAGAAAAGCAAATAATGGTATTCTATGATCAACCACAGGCCGTGACATACAGGACTTAATCACATAACTCACAGAAAACACCAAGCTTGCAGGACATAGCAGCACGGCTCACATCTGCATTTGCTGGTTTCCCACCCAAAAAGAGCTTAGTTCTTGCACTATTTGATTTTTAGGTACACTTTCATATTCTAAGGCACAGAAACTGACACCTTGGCAACCAATTCTCTCTAAATCAAAACTGAGGCATACAACAGGGATGGTCTTCAATTTAGCATCAAATATAAGCATTGCTTTTGAAACTGTTTATAAGTAAAAGATTAGAAATGAATATAAATATCCCAAACCTGAGATCAAATAACCAGAAACTGAAAGCCGGTAACAGATTAAAAAATGCCTCTTCATTCTTAATAACAACATCATCAATTTCTTAGCAAAAGACTATTGGAAGAAACACCTGATATACGACACAGTTATTGATGCACACCACAGTAACTTCAGTAATTACATTCCAGGAGTGAAATAGTTTGGAGGACTGTATGAATAAGACCTTTTCTACAAAACCAGCTGCTTTTTGTAAGCGTGATAGAGAAAAAACCACTATCAGCTGTTGGAGAACTAACTGCATTTCATTTTTTACAGTGACCGAGTTAAACTATTATTACCTCCCAAAGGCTTACCATTTCCATACCAGTCTAGTCTTACAACAGCCTACAGTGCAGTTATAACAAGCTGTCCCAGTGTTTCTCTGGCAGCAGCACAGCTGTGCCACTAATGGCACATATTCAAGACCCAGCATCTTGCTTGTGTCTGAATCTACCCCTCATAGATAGGAGTAATAGAAAACATTTGCCAGAAAATGCAAAAATGGCATGGCATGATAAAAGATCAAGTTTTACACAGAAGCAGCTTCATACAGCAATAAGAATGATCTCTGTACAGTTTTCAAATATGTTTTTTTAGTTTGCTTTTGCTTAACATTGGGTTGCACAATAATGCCAGAATATCAAGAATACAAGTTGATACTCAAAATAATCCCAAGCATTCCAAGTACTAGCAGCCTAAAATTATTCATGATGTTACTTTGACAGATACTGTGCATTCAAAGAGATCAACTTGAGTCATCTCAATACAGATGATGGCATATGATTCTTCTAACAGTTGGGCCTATTAGGAATTTTTGTCAGTGACCACTCTTGAGTTCTTCTCTCTGTAGTTTGCTTTTCACCCGACATCAAGGACTGAAAGTATCAGGCCACACACAGTCAGAACAAGAAGGTCTTCCCTCCCTATGTTTTCTTGAGATGGCTGGTGGCAAGGCTTATGAAGGAATAAAATGAATGCAACTAGTAATGAAAGATGTGGAAAAAAGAATTTTTTTTCCATTCTACCTATTTTTGGACTGTGTAGGAGAGCCCAACAGTGGGGAAGGGGAAAATCACAGCCTCTGAGAAAATGTTTAAAGCTGTCAAGCCATTTGGAGGGGTTCTTATTTTTAAGGTAACTTTTCATCATGTTTTTCTCATATGCTTCTGATTCTCTTAATTTGTGTAGATGTCCATAAGATGCAATGTAATACAATACAGAATATCTGTCCAGAAGGAAATTGAAAACATTAAACTTTTATAATCCCCTATTAGAAGTAAAGAATCAAATTACAAGCTTGAATTCTTGTAAGTAAATTGAAGAACAATCAACATATTTTAGTGAAAATGGATTTTGAAAGTAAGATATGTTTCAAGTTTAAGTGTCAAAAATAATAGAATTACTATTCATAATCCCTGAGCAAATCTTGGCAGAGAAATACAATTAGAGGAAAAAGTATTAATAAAATTATAACATATTAAAACATCTGGCTTCAGTAAATATGAATTCTTTAATACATTACTGCAAGAAGACACAGATTTAGTGGAATCACAACAACAAAATTATTTTTTTTTATTATTACCTACCAAAAAGATACTTTTATCACTGATGTGCCACCTTGCAACAGAGTTGGAATAAACATGCTGTGTGAACTACATACACGCTCAATGCTGTAGTCTAGTTAAAGCACATTTATTTCCTTGAGCTAGATGTGAAGTTCTAGTGTTTTCATTGATGGCTTTCTTTGGGAGAGTATCTACACTATCCATTGCTCACTACACATGCACACTTGGATATTTGCAATGATGAACTTACTATCTTCGGATAAGGACCCGTTCCATCTTGAGGCACTTGCTAGGTTTCAGTAAGTTCATGTGTTTCAGTAAGTTCAATTGTTTTTCTGCTTCCACATTATCTGTGGTGGCAGTCAAATTCCTGAACATGTGCAGGGACAAAACAGCTCACTGAACTGTCAAGGTGGAGCTTTTGGAAGCAAAGACATTGGAGGGTAGGGCAAAACAAGCACAGTGATGAACAACTCAATGGTCTCAACCTTCACAACCCCTTCTACAGACATTACAGGGCTTTCCAGAGCTCAAACCTCTTCTTTTTTTTCCCCACTTGGGGAGGGAATGGGTAGTAGATGGCACTTCTGAGCTGGAGCTTACACCCAGAGTCCAGAGTTACCTCAAATTTGTATCTCCCACATGAAACATGTCTCCTTTGAAAATCTTGCTTCATGCTGTAAGTAACCAAGCCTCAAACTCAAGAATGGCTTGTGCATCAGCAGTGATACTCTGAACACCTCTGCACATGTCTGTTAAACATTACTGATGAAGAAATGATAGTTTCACATCTTTAGTCTTCTCTAGGTTTCTGTCTGCATTGGATGAAGACTTCAGTAACCTCCCTCCCTTGCTAGTGGAAATGTTGCTGTGCAGAACAGCACAGAGCTTTGACACTGATGTGCTTTTGATTTATAAAACTTCTTCCCCTGATTCTGATGTATTTCCTTTATTGCAAAATCAGCACCAAGAAAACTTGCTAATTCATATTTATTTGTACTTAGGTGACGCTATTCACAAAAGCACGGCTTGACTGTTCCAGTTTCTTGGCTTTCTACTGTTACCAAAATGGATCAGGCAGGATTGATTACAAGATTGATTGCATTTGTGCATTTCCAGGCAGGAAGGAAACACAGAAAAATTATCTCCCTGATCTCCTGAGTGACACAAGCAGCCAATCATGTTATAGTGGTATCTGCAGCTACAGATTACCTTTTAGAAAGATATCCGATGTGGCTTTGAAAGCATCATGTGATGGAAAATCTGTTACATGCACAGGTAATTTCTACCTGAATTGAGAATAAACAAGCCTTCAAGACTTAAGATCTCATTATACTACCACCATGACACTCAGGATCTCCCTGAGACGCAGAACTGTAACCTCTGATCAAATCACCTCTTAATCTTCTTTTCATTTTAGATTAAGAACTGCCTGAATTGTTAAGGTTTTTGCCATTTAAGACATTTTTTGCAGCTTATTCCAATGCTTCAACATCCTGTGGCTACCAGGTAAGTTTCAGCAATAGTGCCA
This sequence comes from Nestor notabilis, assembly GCF_000696875.1. Classification (NCBI taxonomy): domain Eukaryota; kingdom Metazoa; phylum Chordata; class Aves; order Psittaciformes; family Psittacidae; genus Nestor; species Nestor notabilis. Next base: position 70,753 of record NW_009921365.1, on the reverse strand, counting down.
TCAGATCCCATTTCACTATTTGAGCTGTCACTTAAGTTTTTACTAAACATACTTGCAGTATGGTCTACGGTTGTTACATAATTTAACATTTTAGTTAATACGAAACATCAGTTTTTCCTTTTTATCACGTGGACCTGAGAATACTAGTATAATAGCAAAATTGAAGCAGTAAGGATGAGAAAGAATACAGTAACTGTGTCACTCCTTTTCAGATAAACTGTTGTGCAGGTGTTCAGGCAATGGATGGTGAATTTTCAAATCTATATTTTGAAAATTGAAATCTGGAGGAACAGAACAGTAGAACTTTTCCTAGTACTTGTATTAAGGACCAGTTAAGTTTTAAGATTTTAAGTTTTTAGGGGTCATATTCTTTTTGTTTGTAGGACATACAGAGCTGAATGATGTGCACACCCTATATTTCTACTTGGTAGTGCTGAGAGAGATTCAGCATGATAAAAAGGTTTATCAAGGTCTCTGTGTGCAAGACTAGACAATCCTTGGAAAGATGAGGAAAAAAAAAAAAAAGAATGAATGAGGAAAATGGAAAATGAGAGCGAATACTTCCTACAGATTTTGTCCTATGTGCTCAGTGATCACTGATACCTTTATGGATTGCTTACTCTCCACCTTCGCAGAAAACCACAACCCAGAACTGCTCACTTCTGCAAGATGGTAATGCAAAAATAGGCTGAAAGAATGCATAGCTATGAATGTTTTTCAAAGTGATCCAACGATGACACGGTTTTTTTCTATAATTCAGTCTGAAAGAAAACAAGGATGGCTTAGGGGGGATTTTAATATACAGCACCTGACAAATAGGAAGCACTGAATTTTTTTATTAGGTGTTTATAGTAGAAAACGTGTCTGTGACAAAAGGACCATTAACTTACTCAACATTCAGGATTATGAAAAAGTATAGTTAAAGCCAAAGGAAAAGCTGGGTTAAAGAGCTATAAAATAAATGACTGACTTAAATTAAATTTGCCAAATCACAGGAATGGTGATGACTTTAGCTGTCAATAAGCATTTAAAATCCACAAGGATTTACTATTGCTGTAAAAGAAGTTTGCCAACAGGAAAAAAGAAACAAACAGGAAAAAAGGAATAATGCAGGCATTTCTCGGTTTCTCTAACCTGCACTCCGTAACTCTCTAATCAATCTCTACTTATTCCCTAAGGTTTAATGTATTCCTAATGAACTAATGGCAGAGACAGATGCCTTCGTTTGCATGAAACAACTTATTAGATAGTCAAACTTGCTGAACAAATCACTGCAGCAGAACAGTAAAATGCACAGCTGCAAGAATATACCTATGTGATTCCTTTTGTCATCTGAATTTCCAGCATATCCCACAGCATTAGCACAGAAACTGAAATGGCATCATATTAGCATATAGACAGGTACGTTTCTCTAAGAATTGAAGAAATAGCTAAAATCTTCAAATGGCGCAAAACAGATAAAGATGCAGCTAAATAGTACTAGCTGAAGGCTTTGATGACTTCTTTAATTTCAAGCAAAATGCGATGAACTGAATCGCAACAAGGATGCCAACAGGGGAAAGTGCCCAAATCACCTGTTGAAAATACCTTTTTTTTTTTTTTTAAAGTAAAATTGTCCGTGAAATGAGCTGTCACTTAAATAGAAGGAAACTGCCTGCTTGCGAGCACTTCAGGTTGCTGACTCCATGCAAACAACTTGCAAGACGTGACTGTCCTGGTTTCTCTCCTCCTCTGCTGTTAGAGGTTTTATTGGAATGGTTTTAAAAGGAAATATTTAAATTCTAAATCATTTTAAGTTTATGAAAACTCTTAAGGAACTTACCAGGCCTTTCTCAATACGGAGGCCTCAGCACAGAGATATTCTATTATCATTTACACTAAAATGTCCTAACCAGAACTAGTGGAAAAATTATGGGAAAAATTAGGCATCTTACATTTGATATGGTTTCAGTTTTGTATAAAACTTTTGAAAGTTACACCAACAAGTGCATTCTGAAACTTTTGTCTTCTCCAGATATACCATCATATGATGTTTTTGAATGGAAGAAACTTCTGCTTCCTGTGACCTGTATCTCTTTACTTCACTGCTGCTTACACCAGGCTGCTCCCAGCTGGCTGCTGTGCCACATGCCCAGAAGCCTGGAAAGGCTGGGGTCCCCATGCCAGAGTAGTTCATGGGCAGTTCAGTTATCCTTCATAATTGGATTTATGAACTACCCCAGGTTTAATAAATCAATCCTTTTCGGCTGAGGTCTGCATCACGGGGAAATTTCTGTTGAGATCAGGCACTGAGCATGTGTGATTGCCATTCATTTCACCTGAAAAGACCAGTGCTCAGATCTTTTCCTTTACATTACTATACTGCTAAATTGCTTTGAAAAATTGTGATAGGCTTACTCATGTGACTAAAGCAATTGAAACAGCATAAATCATACGCTGCTTGCCTGTCCCAAGTACCACATCAAATGCATCAATGTGAACTAGTTGAATTCCTCAACTCCCATTTTCAGCTGCCTTAATGCAAAAAAGTGCCATGATTTAGACTATAGAAATATAAAAAACTAATTCCCCCCCTTATTTTTCTAAATCAGATTAACACTTTGACAGTAACAACAAACCATTTAATTTGCTTCCTTTTATCCCATTGTTTCCCAGCAAATAAACTGACCAGAGATCTAATTAGAGACTTAAATTTTGCAGCTGTAACTTCTTAAATCTTTGAGGATGTCACTCTACTCCTTAACGTGTATCAGACACTCAGATTTAATCACTTGGTTTCTTACTAATTTACAGCCCATTCTGTAGTTTGGGTATACATATATAGGATACATGCCTGCATGTTTGGCATTTCTACCATTTTTATAATGTCACTTACCTTAGCACTGTTAATGGAAGCATATTATATCAACTTAAATGTACTTTATGGAGATAAGATTTATACCAATAAAGAATGTCTGGCATGATAGAATCGGTTTTTACCCGTAAATATGCAACAAACAGTTCATGAAATTGACTGGAAAGATCAGCATCATCTATAGGCACAATTTGGGACTTCCTCAAGTGATCAGGAGAGGCTGCTAATGGTATCTGATAGTTCACAGAGCTATTTACCTAAACTGGAGAATTTGAAAGAATGGCTAACAGTAAATGTTTCTAGCCAGGATCTATCTTAATTCCCAGAATTTAGCTTAGTCTGAGGGTCACCTCCTCCAAGTCCTTCTGACTGAAAACACATGGGAAAAGTGATTTCTGCCTGAACAAAACTATTCAACAAACACATTTGCCTACTTTTTTCTCACCATTTGTAAAACATGGACAAATGTCTTGCAGGTTCTACTTCCAAAAACCTTTTCTGCTAAGGGAATATTTATATTAGAAAATGTCCCCAACATGACTATGTAAGTGTGGATGTAATGTCAAACCCTTTCAGCAGATATGAAGTCCTAATGGGGGAAAAATGAACCCCAAAAAATTTAAACCAATTTGTCAAGCAAAAGAAGAGTGACAACACTTCTGTGCTGATGACACTTTTCCTATCCTGAAGCGTCACATTTAGAAATACTGCAAAATTCATACTTCCAACCAAGGCAGCTTCACCAGCAATATTTCCCAGGAAACACCTAGCTTATACATTTTACAGAATGCCTGCAGTAAGAGTCTTTGCTTTGGATTTTCTTTCTCTTCTTGGTTTAGCAAGGTGTGGAGCAGGTGATCTTCAGGCCATGACAGGTTTGCACACTCATCATGTTTTTCCCCAGTGAAGACCCAGAACTTATGTCGGAGATAGAGGTATCAGCCTAATGTTAACTGCTACCACCTGATAAGAATATTTGATATGCTTTTGAGTTTATAATGTTTTATTTTAAATCATACATGCATTAGAAGAATCCAAGGTGATGCTCTGATGTCTTCTGATCCCCATGTATTGACTACCAGTCAGTGATATTTTATAGGGTACTGGATATATTAAAATGTGCATTGGATCAGCATGCAAAATATTCCGCTCCAGCTTTGCACACAGAGAAAACTGGGACTACAAAATGTATCCACAACTTGTCAAAAATACTTTGAGACACCCAACATCCTCAGACCATGAAAAGCACATCTTACCATAGATTATGATCATGTCCAGCTATCATCCTTGTTGGTGAACACTTAAGCTAGACTGACTGACTTAAAACAACTTGTCTATTATTTATTGTGGTGTGGGATTAAGCAAATTGAGCTCCATGATTGGATATATGTTCCCATCCACTATATACTCTCTACTGCACAATTACCTTTTGTTAGTGGCTAAGTAATAAAGCTCTTGGATTTTAACAGTGTCATTGGAGTTAGCCACCATCCCTATGATAAAACTGAAGAAATTCCTTACTAGGCATCTGGCTTGGTAGCTATAAGTTAGAACAACTTTTAAATATACTTGTTAAATTTTCAATTCCAGAACTAATGACATATCTTTTAGCCAGAACTCAATCTGAAAACTTTTTGGAAGAGCATGCGCTTTTACTCCCATGTGAGTATATTCCATGCAAGTTATTGAAAAATTATCATCCGTTTTAATAATACTGCAGCATTAGTTGCTTTTTATACATCTTGTCCATTTTGTTGCATTCTTTGTCTAACGGCAAGATTTCCCTGTATGACCTCTATCAACTTTTATTTCTCACTTTCATTTACAGAAGTGATATTTTGGGGATCAATATTCACACTCTGTTACCAGCATATGATCACTCATGGTTTGTCAGTGATACCTAAAATTCAGCTACAGGATGTGTCTCACATTTTTCTGTGACATTGGGTTTTTACTACCTCAAACGTCAATGCTCATTTTCTGTATCATTTATCTGACAAGTAATCAGGGTCACAATGTCATCTAATATGGGACAAAGGTCTTGGCAGTATCCTGTCTCACAGTTAACTATTAAGCTGGGCTCATTTGCTTCGCTGATAAAATCCATTAGCATTGAAGACTGCTATTTGTTCCTGCTGGGATTGAGACTCACAATGTCCTTCCACCAATGCTTTCTGTGAATAAGAGCATTGAAATCTCATGATTTTGGCCTCACTGCTATTTTCCTCTATTAAAATACTCCTTGTTTTGCTTTCTGTACTCTTTTCAGTTTGTTAATAAGTGAGACTTGACTGAAGAGCCTTCTTTATGTGTTTATTCACACAACATTAGAATGCTCCAAACCATGCAGATAAAAAGACAGAATGACATCTGCAATTTCGACAAGGGCAATAAATAAAAAAGGTAAGTGTCTGCATTTTACTAGCCTACCACTTAAAAATTAATATTAAGGCTCTCTATTAATGTAAGAGATATGAATGGATGTGTGGGCCTATATAGCTAAAAAACACCAGCAGGTACCCAGTAAATTAACTATGAAATTAATGTGGACAGAAAAGAATTTGGGAACCCTCACAGGTGATCTAAACTCTCACTGGCCAGAATTATGAATGCAAACCATGAATATATAAACAGGACAGTTTTACACAGCAGTATTTATTACACCTTTCTATTTAGTGAAGTAACGACCATCACTTGGATGCTTTATGTCCTTTTTGTGACACAATTCAACAAGATTATTAATAACCAAAGAGAGGACAGGACAGTCAGAAAAGAGCTTTCAGAATAGTTAAAGAAATGTGCCAAGGAACAGAAGACCCAGAAGCACAGTTTGTTTACTTTAACAAAGGGAAGATTAAAAGGTGATTTCATAATGAAATGCCTATAAATGATGAAGTGAATTTTGATGAAAAACAACTCTTATCACAAACAAGGTGAAGCTGAAGCTACACATACTCAAGCTAGAAATAAAGGCAGTTAGGCTAATTAACCCCAAAAGGCTGTAATGGGTTTTGTATCATCAGTAACCTTAAACAGATTGAATGTCCCTCTAAAATCTAACTCAAATAAAAGTTGAGATATAAATAAATCCAGGGAAGTCGTATGTTTAGTTTAGATGGTCACCAATGCCTCTTCTGGCCCACAAATTCCATGTAAATTCACCATAGATACAGTAAAACCTGAAAGGGTAAGCTCTTTATTCTTACCACCAAGCTTTTAAATAGAAATGAAACAAAAGCTAGTTTGTAATTATGCTATAATTAACTTGTGGTCTTACAGCTCCTCCATGAAACAAAAACATCTAACTATTTGATTCTACACTAAGAGGCATGGATTCGTATCTATCTGCCCCACATACCAAAGACGTGATAAGGAAGACACACAAGCACTAAAATCTCTTTTCCTCTTTTGATTCTAAGCGAATAGAAAGCATGAAAAAGCTATTCAACAAACAAGCAAAGAAACAACCCTTACTCCATCCACATGAAAACACTTTAAACCACTTCATATTGTTAAAATGGACATAAAATTTTGTAACAAAATCCCAAAAAAACCCAAACTTTTTGTGTAAAGCCAAGGTTTACAGTGTGAACTAGCAGCTTTGACTATGATAGAGTTGAAGAGGCAAGCTATCATCCACATTGGCATAGTGTATTTTGGTGTGACACAGCTGTTACCTTGGTAGATGATGTATTATTTCCTAGCTATCTTAATGCCCTGAATTTATAATCACTACAGGAACTGAATGGGAGATTCAAAAAACCAGATGGAAAGCATACATTAACTCCTTTAAAGAGGTATTAGAAAACACAGTAAGAACATTAGAAAAATCAAGTTAATTATCTATAACTGTAAGATAAAAAGAATCTATCAACTGCAAAAAGACCCAAGTGGGCAAACGATAAAAAATTATCCTCAACTTCTCAAATCAGGAAATTACTCAGACCTTAAAGGAACATGCCTGGATTTCTTTTGCTAGTCATCTGCTTCTGCTTATAGCATTGTGAGACATTGGACTTTTGAAAGACAGCAATGCTCTGCTAGGTCAGACTAACACTTCATCTTGGAAAGCAAGAAAATGAGTCCTGTTTAGGGAGAGAATGAGAGCCTGCCTACTTTGTCCAGATCCAGCCCTGCCACATTAGAGGGTACAACGCTCTTCAGTCTTTGCAATACTTATATATGAATCACTTGCAAATGAATTTTTTTGTTCAGACCCTTCTGAATCTCAATCTGCATCCGCAGGTTTACTTCTTACTCTTCACCTCTAGTGATACTGGACGCAGGAGGATTGTCTCAATTGAATGATGCAGAAATCAGTTTTTCTGTTGAATCCACACTTTTGCTCCAGTAATAAACTAATGATAGCATAGATAAGAATGTCTAAATAGATTTCCACCCAAACAAAAAATAAAAAAATATTGCTTGCAATTTTTTTAATACATTTCCTCATTTTTGAACACACTGGGAACCTGAGCATTCCTCATGGATCTTCTCATGTAATACCGATTTTTCTGACGACACTCCCCTTCCTCCTCCATGAAAACCCAGCCATGCTATCCTGTGGAAATGCAGTGGCTTTCAAGAGGTAAATATCAAGCTTTAGCTTCTCAGTTACCTAAAACAATGAAGAACCTCTGGTAGCTGTAATGGACTGTTCTACTCCACAAGGGACTAAGTCCAGTTTCACAAAAGAAGAATTTTACAACTTCTGTGGACAGCAAAGATTACTGGGATTGATGAGTTTTTTGTTCAGCCAGGAATGGACTGTGATGAGTTATACAGTCACAGGGTTACAGATCTCCTTGTGCCTGTCACTTCTTGTCACGACCTTTAACAAGCACAGGGCTCTCCTCCCTCTTTCAAAAGTCACCCAGCCTGTCCACCTTCTTTTTCAGAGGCTATGTCTCCATACTTCTCTTTCAAGCCTCATCTTGACCATCTTAGTTTGGCTTTTCCTAGTTTCTCTCTCCTCACATGTCCTTCACAGCCTGCTTCCTCTTCTAACTGAAGTCTTTAAAGGGAACGGACAGCATTAACACTTTGATTAAAATGAATGAAACTAACCATCACAAGGATGTTTCCCTTTGTGGAGTCCAGAAAGCACGCCTAACTTGTACAAGAAAACAAGCAGGAGACAGGACTCCCAACCTCAGATGTACTGGTGCTTCCCAGCCTATATTCAGGTCCCAGGCTCCACTGAGAAATCCTGTGGTATCACAGTGACAGCAAGGCAGGTGCTAGGGACTTGGGCTTCAAACTACCAAACGGCCAGTGGAGTACATGCACATACACACATTGCAAGCACATTTGCTGAATACAGAACGATTCACTCGAAATTGCCATCTCTGTCTCAAATGTGTGCATGCAAGGGCTAAATAGCTGGGACAGGCTTTTTAATGTTATTATAGATACTATATGGGTTTCATTCTCATCATACAACACATAGGTAAGCTGATTTTGTTGGGAAAAACTGCAGCTGTAATAATTGAACACATTTGATTTTGGAGGGCTGAGGTTTGGTAAAATTATATGCAACTAAATCCAAATGTCCATAAATTAAGGTGTATGGCACCATCAGCAACAAATCTGCAACTGGTTGTGAATATAATCAACTTCTGTATAGTGGTGAAATAGTTTAAAGGTATTTAACTTTTCCTCATGTCAGTTGGATATTTGAAGTAGTTCATGTTCCTCACATGCAATATTGCCTTTAATGCATTTTCTTCCTCATTTACGGCAAAAGGAACGAAATGAGATTTTTCTCTGTTCTAATCCTTTCCAGTATTGAAAAGCACTAGCATGTAGCAGAACTGTAAAGTAAATGTATAAAATCATCAGCAATCTCATTTAGCTAAGAACTCAGTGGGCTTTTTTCATCTTCTAGGAAGGCCAAATTTCTTCGGATTTATCTGTGCATAAAACATGTTTACATGAATGACATAGATGAAATCATTCCAACAAAGTTATTTTGCTAGAAGGGAAGGAGGACAAGGAAGAAATCTTCTTTCAGTACTACATATGTGAAAGAAAATTCAGGAATTTCCAATGTTGATGGGAAGGAAAAGACATGTAACTCTGCAGATGCTTCACAGACCATTTGATAAACCTCCAGCAGGTTAAACAAACACATAGGGAAGACTGTAAATGATACTGCAACTGCAGCCTCTCATCAAACATGAAAATCAGCAAATGACTTTGCAGATACAATAAACACCTCAAGTGCAGAAAAGCTTACTATCCTGTGATCTACATTTCACAGGTCAAAACACTTGCTTCTGCTAGGAAATCACCCAAGATAGTTAGCATAATAACTCTGACTGCAGAGGTTATTGCTAATGGATTTCTAAATGCTAAAAAACTCTTCAGTGGCAAATCTGAGCATTCTGTGCTGATTTTAAAAAGTACACAATAGAAGTAAGTGCCTATGAGACAAGTGCAAATTGAGAGGAAAAAAGAGTGCTTTTGTAGATGCATACTTCAGCTTCCTAACCCAGCTTTTAGTGACAAACATAGTATTTTCAGGTTTTAATTCTGCAATCATAGAATCATAATATGGTTAGAGATCCATTCCATAAAATAGAAAGGACCTTAAGATCATCTAGTTCCAACACTCTGCCATGGGCAGTGACACCTCACACTAGACCTATCCAACCTTGCCTTGAACACTTGCAGGGATGGAGCATTTACTACTTCTCTGCCCAACCTGTAGCTGTGCCTGGGATTGCCCCAACCCAGATGTAGGACCTTGCACTTCACATTGTTGAACTTCATGAGCAATGAATTTTTTCCTCCATGATGAGAACTGTGAAAAAAGTAGGGGATGATTGTGTGACAGGTTTCCTCAAGCAAGTCATGCTCTTAATCCACAAAACCATTTAGCCAGTGAAGACTTTAATATTTTAGTAGGAGATGAAGTATCAGGTAAAACAACAGTGCATCTGTGAAATCAGAGTGCTTATGAAATCTGAGGGAAGCTGAAGTCAAAGGCAAGGCTAGAAGAGGTGACTGAGGTCTGCCCAGCTTATGGAACAATGCCTGAGAAGGTCGCTGCTCTACAGCACACGATGCAGAGGGGGCAGCCAAAGTTAGCAAGTCCTCCATCAAAAAATAATGGCATTGTTTACATCTTCTGCGGTTTTACTTGACGCAGGAGTCTGAAGAAAGTGGACCAAGATAACTGCAAGCATGAGAAGAGCTATTTTGAACACCTGCTGCCTTGGCAATGCTGTATCAATCACAGAGGAAAACAAAACTGGCTCTGGAGGTGTTTGCACATAGGTAAACATCTAACCACTAGGGATGGATCATCTATCACGTTTGTCAGCCACTGTGAACCTGGCTCAGATGTTAACAGCTGAGCTACAGCAAGAATAACCTGGGAGCTGTCTTCCCTCCTAAGCAGTGTAATGTAATGAAACTTGTATCCTTGGATCACATCAGAAATCTTTAATTTTATTTTATTTTTAATCCCTGTGGTTGTTTTCTCAATTCCTCCTCTCTCTATTACTTTCTATATTTCTCCCTTATTTCGGAGATTATCTTGTAAAAGAAAAATAATGCGCTGTATTGAGGCTAGTATACAGTGCTGTACAAACCTTTTCCTCATTTAAATCGTGGCAAAACACACAACTGTTAAATTCAGCTAATACAATTTTCTACCAGCAACTGAAGCACAGCATAACTGGATCACATGTTCTGTCTCTAACCGCAATCTATACGGGATCCTGGAATTATATATACATTTTAACCCTCAATTACTTTCTTATTTCTTCACAATCTTTACTTGTTTCCTATAGGAATATATTTTTGTTCTCGGGATTAAACTGACATTTCTATATGTTACAAAACCGACAGAATCATAATTAAGTGAATTAAGTAGAGCGGCCTTCAGAATTCTTCAGCATCCAGCTGACCTACATTGGAGTTATGGGCAGGAGACAAACCCCTCAAGAAAGCTACTTTTGGTGCAGCATGAGATAGAACAGGAACATTTGCTGCGGAGCAGGCTGTGGGTCAGGGAGGGGAAAAAAAGACATGCATTTGTATTTTTGTAAACAGCTAAATAGCACCTGCATGTGTTTAGAGCCAAGGACCAGAAAACTCCCTTACTGCTTTCTAGTGAAATACACATTGTGTATTTAAACATTTCAGAGCCTGAAAACTCCCAGGACTTTTATTATTGTTTTTATTGAAGTAATTTAGTATTTCATAACTTCTCCTAGGAATATTTTGTGTCCTAAGCAATTACTGAGGACACTACATAATACAGTAATTATTTTTTTTAGCATCAGCTCTGTAAATACTATCTTTGCAAGGCATTTTAAGGTTCTTTGAATTGCATGTCGTCCCTTCCAGCTCAGTAATTCAAAATTCAGCCTACCCTAAAATCATGTCTGTTTGACATTTCATTTTTGCATTAAAATTCTGTTACCAAACTCCCCCAAAATGAGCCTACAAAACTGCTACTAACAGCAATACCAGAGCTTGAGCCACAGCAGAGGATGTGCTCAGGGCTGTACATTCACTCTGTGTTTTTCCTCCAGTTTGATGGCTAGCCCTGGTTTTGAGATCAAACACTGAGCTGAAATAGGAAACCTGTATTATGGCATGCTTCAAAGAATCAGGTAGTGTGGAAAGAAAGTGCAGCATTCATGCATGTACAAAGGAACTAAAAAATCTGGTCACTTTAATTTAAGACTTCAAAGTATTGACAATATTCCTTCAGAGTAGAATGACCTATTTTAACAACCGACCTGTTAGTACATCCCTGCAACAGCATACAAAACTTGCAAATGACAAACAGTAAGAAAATAAATGGTTAGAGAGAAAACCAGGCTCCCCATGGTGAAGAAAATGTCAAAGGAACTATTTATAACATCTAGGTTTGGTCTTTCCTACTCTTCTCCATAAGGGTTCGCATGCACTCCCACCATAAATACAATCTGCCTGTTCAGCAGAACAGGTGTCATCATGGAGGAGGTGGCTGGAATGAGATTTGGGGAGGCGCAACAGCTCCTGTGGATACCTGAGGCCGGCACAGCTGGAGCACAAGGTTTATGTGGGAGAACAACAGCAGATCAAAGACAACATGATGTGGGACAAGACTTCAAGGACTTTCTGCTAGGTGTGTTGAGCAGGAGAGAAGGCAGGTGGCTGTGTTATTCTTCTGTCCCAGAGAAAAGGAGATTTCCTCTTTTTGAGGAAATATTCCCATTATGTCTCCTCGTTATTTGGCACTGGTTCTTTGAACACGAATTTACTTAGGAGACAGCTACATGACTGCAATCCTCCTAGCTTACCAAATCTCCGAATTCACAGATGATTCAAATAACTGTCCCGGACTACAGTTTGCATCCCAGTTGTTTTGAGCTCTTGACCACTTCAGGCAATAAAGCTTCACATTTCTGGAAGTGTCTCATAGATCAGATGTCTAAGTCAGTAGATGCAAGAAGTAAAAAGTATGGATTTTTCAATTTAACTTCAAACAGGCTGGGTACAAATTAGTTTGTCCCTAAAAACATAGACTTTTATGCCAACCAAAACTATTTGCAGAATTTAACTGAAACTTAGTAATCATTTCAGCCAACAAAAACAAAACACTGAGAAGCTGAAACATTTCAGTTCTTTAAAAACTACGGGGGTTTTGACTATTTATTTTATTAAAAATAAAAAGTAACCTTTAAGACTTAATAAAAAGTTTGTACAGAATTGGACTAAAACAAAATGAAACTTTTGCTGCAGATTTTATGAAATAATTTAATCAGCCTCAAATTTATGGTGTCTTTTTTGTTTGTTTGATGAAGGAATTAGTTTTATGCTTGGCTCAGGTAATTTCTTCCCCCTCTATTCCTCCAGTTTTCAGTGAGTACATTGAAAATAGACAAATAAATAAATGAAGTGAACAATCTGCACAGCATTAGTGTGACAGATTTCTCCATGTTGCTAAAACAGATAAGGGGCATTGGATTTTAGTCCAGGAAGCGTGGGAGCAGCTATTTAGCCTGCCCATATTCAGGACAACACTGAGAACAAGCTTATCTTTAAACATATGTTAAACTCTCCTTGACTTCAAAGTGCCTCTTCAACAGTGTCATCAGCTCCTGACATTGTATCAGAACTGTTGGACTGTTTGATGCCCTTTTTAAAGCTCCTGCAGGAATAAGCAATCACAAGAGCAACACCTTTGACTCAAGTGCTACTGACTTAATGTTTCCCCTTGGCCAGTCACCACATGGACCCTTGGGCAAATCAGGAGGAAACCTTAGCGCAGGAACTCAGTGGGAAGTACAGCTGTCTAAACCTAGGGACAAAAGGTTAGCTAACAAGTGAGTATCAAACACTTCCTTTTTAAATGGCAGACATTTTTACCTGCATCTGACTCTAAGGGAAGGGTCTTACCTATGAATTCTGAAACATGTTGCTTTCATTTATGTGCCTTAGTCCGACAGCGATAGCTTCCTGAATGAGGCATAGTACAGCCCCCCTTGGCTTCCGTAACATACTACGTGGGCAGAGTAGCAATAAGGTTTCATTACGTACTGGTCAACATATAAATTTAAAGGTTCAGAGGAAAAAATCTGTTTGTTTCTTACTCTGCAGACTGCTTGTCATGCTGGCTTTACCTCAAGCCTCATTTTTATGTTAAGAAATTCCAACTGTAAAGCTAAACAATGGTTCAAACCATCGTGTATATACAGCTACAACTAAACACCTACACATCTGAAAAATTAAGTCCAAGTTTCAAGCTTCAATTATATTAATGCATATAATTTGAATTAACTATAATTTCAGCAATTCTGTAAATCCCTTTGAAAGGATCTGTTGCTTGTTGATTTTGCGCCATGTGAAGACATGATAAATATGATATGTAGTCTCATCACATGAATAATGCATTCTGCATCTTAAACAAGCAAGTTCTGCTCCAGAGAGATGCTTAATCCATTCCCTGCTTCTGGGGATGAAACGAATTAAACTCATTGCACTGATCTCACAGTATGTGCTCATTTGACTTTAATTATAAAATGATTATTTCAACATTTTTTTCCTGTAAAATAAACCAAGCCTGAGTTCCACGTAACCTCTATAGAATTATATGACTTCTCTGTGCATTCAGTCTCTGCTCATCAATACTGTACTCACCATACTGTTTCACATGGAAGGACACAAAAGCCTCTTGGGGTTTACAGTTGGTATAGTAGTTTCAGGTCTCACAACAACAAAAGCTCTCCTTTTTGATACTGGGCCAAAGGAAGGAGCACTAGAACCCATTATAGTGATTTCAAATGTCATGAGAAAGAACTTTTACCAGGCACAGGGAGATGACATGAACCAACACTCTGCAGGCAGATTCACATCACACATGCTGGACATACATTTTCATTAGTATTTTTTCCACAGACTGTTCAAACCTGTGCAAAGCTCAGTATAAGATTGTTTACCTTGCTAAAACCCAGAATTTTTCTCTTGGCTGATTCAATGGCCAGAGCATTCCTTGGGAACAGGACATCTGCTGTCCGTGCCTTGGGAATGACAGAGCGTCAAGTGAATTAGACAGCTATACTGTCAAAGGCACTGCCATGCTTCAAGCTTGAAAACACAGCACTTCAGGAATGTGATGTTTTATCAGGCTTACCATCTGGGGGGAATTGAAATGAATGTTTTCCATACAGTATATGCTTTTCATGTAAGGATTACTGACAGTAACTCCAGCTGACATGTCTCCAATCAGGTTTAGAAGAATTTACCAGGTTCACTGGATCATGCTTTCCAATTCAAAAGCTATTTGGAGCTGACCTACAGAAGTGTGATCCTGTCCCCAAGCAAAGAGGCTGTACTTCTGGTCTCATGCTACTTAACGGGTTAATGGTACTAGTTAATACTACTGGTACACCTCCTACTGCCAAGCGAAGCTGCCTAGCTGAGATGCTCCTGCATCTGTGTCAAGACTAATCCATAATGTCAATAAACTGCCCACAGACAGGCAAGCATAGATGCTATTTACAAGGTGCAGCTTACATGACAGATGTGGCATCAAATGTTCTCTGTATCCAAGTGATATAAACATTTATGGATTATTTTCAGAAAGTTCACTCAACTCCTAAATGTTCAAGTTACTTCTCAAAATAGTACTTAGTTTAATAAAGCTATTTATGTATCTAACTTCATGACACCCACTGTGCTAGAATGTGAATTTGTCAAGGCATGAAGAAGTTTTAATTATTATTTTTTTAACATCAAGCCAGCTCAATCTCATTTATCCATTGGGGCTCCTAAGGTCTAGAGATGCAACAATGCATTAAGATAAATGTTTTCACTATATTAAAAGCTGATGAACATACATAAGCTTAGATCAGTTTTTTTCAGAACACCTGACAGAGAACATTTCCCCAACCACTTGTCACTATTTTCTCTCTGAATAAACTGTGACTTATGCAGAGCACATAGTAAAGATTCATCTGCAATGCTCTCAAGAACTCCAGAATACACAGAAAATTTGTAAAATATTGAAAATAAATGGTCAATGGTCATGACAACTATTCAACATATGAAATTCCTAATCTTACCAAATGCTCTGAAGAAAAAATTGTACTGGTTCAGTTTTCATCAAACTTTCTCCTTAAAGAACACAAGTGAAAATCATCAGGAGTTCTCAAAATATCACCTGAAGCCATGAACTTCCGTCTGTATTTGGACCTCAACATAAGTGTTTTAGAAATACAGTAACCACATAATAAATGGCAACTGCTAAGTTCACAGTGAAAAAGTCAGAAGATTAAAAAAAAAAAAAGCAGATATTCTGTGCATTTAATTTGGTGACCTATGAGCTAAAGAATTACGTGAAAAGGTACCCGTACAGAGGTCTTAATTCACTCTGAAGAACAGTGAATCTTGATTAGTATTGACTTGGAGAAAAAAAAGCGGTTTGGTCCTTGTATAATTAAAGATCTTTTTCTCATAACAGTAACTGCACACTAGACACTGGAGTCACATCATTTCACAGTGGTTATGATCTCCATGATTCTACCATAACAATAACAATCTTTAAATCACTAGACTGTTTTCAACAGTCAAAAAGTTCATTATGTGTGACAGTAAATCATCCAGCTTGCTCTCTCTCACACATCTAAACATGCACACAAAGCATGCACAAAACATGTACTTTGGCCCTTCCGAAACACTAGAGCTATTGGGATGAGATCTGAACCTGGCAGTGGTAAAGGTCTAAGCTCCATCCCCTGTATCTATAGTCTCCGTGCAGGTTGCCTAACTTTGTTCAACAATAAGGCCATGGAGTGCAAAGAATATTAACATTAGTCATTAGAAGGTGGGTGACCTGACCTTGCAGTTTCCAATTTCTATTGCAAGATATCTTCCCTCTAAGTCAAACGTTACTGTGCTTGAGGTGAGACTGGCAACATCAGCCATTCTGCCTTTGCGCAACCTTTGTCAGTGTTCATTTGTTTTCTTTTAAAGATCTCTGAAATCTTACTGAAGGTGAAAATCCCTTTAGACTGCTGCATCATATATATAAAACTTGATATTCATAGGCATATTCTGCAGGCTTGTTTGAAGTCATTTAAAAAGAAACACATGGAGCTGATGGAGAAAGCCCAGAGGAGGGCCACGAGGATGATAAGAGGACTGGAGTACCTCCCATATGAAGATAGATGGATAAAGTTGGGGCTGTTCAGCCTGGAGAAGAGAAGGCTGCGTGGAGACCTCATAGCAGCCTTCCAGTATCTGAAGGGGGCCTGTACGGATGCCAGAGAGGGACTCTTCATCAGGGACTGTAGTGATAGGACAAGGGTTTAAACTTAAACAGGCCAAGCTCAGGTCAGACATAAGGAAAAAGTTCTTTACTTACTCATCATCCTACTTACTGTGAGGGTGACGATGCAATGGAACAGGTTGCCCAGAGAAGTGGCAAATGCTCCAATCCTGGCAGTGTTCAAGGCCAGGCTGGCAGAGCCTTGGGCGACATATTCTAGTGTGAGGTGTCCCTGCCCATGGCAGGGGTTTGGAACTAGATGATCATAAGGTCCTTTCCAACCCTAGCCATTCCATGATTCTATGACTATGAAATAGGTTCAAAGATCACATATTTTAACCATTGACCTAGTGATCCAGCTTTAAGCAATACAATGACAGAAAAGACAAGGATGGGCATACGTGTGGAAGAAAACTATGTTAAGATGAGAATTCTGACAGTGTTGCTCACTGTATTTCTAAGCCTGTCCAATCAGCCCTGGAAAATAAAAGCTCCAATCTGCCTATACTGTTAAAAACAGATGTTAAAGAACAGATTTCATGGGGCCTGAAAATACGCGAGTCTGATGAAAAGGTTGCCGTAATCCATGCCTGAAGCCTGCTGCAAAAGACAGAGACACTGGGATGTTCTTCATAGCAAAAGCTCAAGGTAACCTAACTGTAGGAGCTCTATACAGTTCCCATGGAACCTTCCTTATAAAGTTGCTTGGTAGCAACTGTAATTCATTTGCTTTTTATAACTAGCTGAATTTTGCTTAGCATTACCTTGCTGTTCACAAACAAGTTAGGTGTTATAAAAAGCAAAGCAAGTCTTACCTGGAATACTCTGTCTTCTCACAGACAGTGCTCCATCAGGTGCCTTTGCCTGGTTTGCAGATTTTGTGTAAGGACTCTCATCTAAACAGAAACAAGCAACACTTCTGGTTACTGTTAAATATAATGTGAAAACCCCCATAATTTTTACCAAAAACTGTGCGAACTACCAATGCAGAGTACAAGAGCTGCTGTGAGCTAGATGCGGATGGGTATTTCTGAATGTTGATTCAATGCTCAATGTCATGTTCAGACTCAATGACAAAGGCTCTGAATAGCAGAGATAATACTTAGTTGATGACAGGCTTGCTATACAAAGACCTTTTTGGCTTTAACATAATCATAGACATTTCCTTTTTCTCATGTTAAGAAGCTTTGTCAAAGACTCCAGTGAAAGAGGTACCATCCCTGTTCAAGAGTGAAAGGTTTCCGGAAGCTTTTGAATATTCCAGCTGTAAAGAACTCCTTTTCCTCTCGGATCTGTCAGTGGGTGGTCCCTTTTCTTTGGTAACACTGCTTGGGGAAAACAGCAGAAAACTGTTGCCAAATAGGCCAGCCACTTTTACGCCTGAAGAACGGCACTGTAACAGCCTGTGTCTAAACAGGGTGCTACGTGGAACACCTGCTGATCAAGTCAGTGCATAAGAGACCACTAATGGTGGGATGAGCAGATGAGTCATCAATTAAAGACAGCATTAGGCAGAAAGTGAGTCACTTCTACACCCTCCTTAAGAGCAGAATGACAGTAGGGGAACAAATCAACTATATTGTAGCTTTAAAAAGGACTAGCTATAAGCTCCAGAAAGAAACGTGAATAAAACAGAAGAAATACTATGCATCTTATTATTTCAATCAAAAGAAAGGAATCAGAAGAAATTAGGCTTCTGTCTTGCTCTTCCTTTAATCACATGCTCAAACACTTGGAAGTATTATCAAATCCTTCAATTTGCATATTTTCCTTTAGTAAGTTGCAAGGACTGATGCATTTACAGTGTGTGAATGAATACATGCTTCAATACAGATCAATGAGTAAAGGAATCAAAGACCACACTGTCTGGTGGCATCCACAGATCAAGTAGAACCATATAATCTTTTTCTGGAGAATCAGGTTTTCTTTTCAGCTGGCACTCTTGACATTGTAAGCCTTGCAAAGTCTCAAACTCCTTTAGAAACTTGCATCATGGACAGCAGGCTATTTCTATACAAGTGAGATAAGAGTTTGGTCAGCATAATTTGATTTAAAACCAGGTGTCAGAAAGAAGCGACTAGAAAAGCTGGCTGGCTTTTAAAACCAGAACCTTTGCAATGAACTCTGCTACTGTTAGGCAGTGACAAAAACCTGAAATAAATTTAAAAAAAAAAAAAAAAAGAAAAAAAAAGGAAAAGGCAAAATATTGTTTTATAGTCACCCTACTTGACAAAAATGCAGCTAGTAATGAAGATATATATTGGTATATATATGTTCTTCAGCCAATAGAATTGTTTTTTCTACAGTAAAATGAAACCCCATTGTGTTAAGACAACATTGTTACAAGGAAAAAGAGAACAGGCTTGACTATACTGTATGCTAGTACATACTCCAAGAAAATAAAGCTGTCAGCTACAGGAAATACACCAGCATGAAAAAATATTAACACAGATCCAGCTACACAATTTAAGAACAAGGTAGATGTGTAAAGCTTTATTCTTCCATTTGAGGAAAGTGGAAAAGTTAATATTGTTGCATAAGCAGAATATACAACCCCTCATAAAAGAAAAAAAAATTAAGAATGAACTAGAGCTTCTGGAGGAAGTAAGATTGTCTTTGTTATTTCACAGAAGAGATACTACTGAGCTTAACCTCAAGATGAGGCTTTCCTGAACAGCCTTGCTAACTCATATCAATACCAAAAAAATAGGGCTCATCCGTAACACGTGGCTTACATGTCCCATCCATTTTTACTTATTCACAGGTGCTGAGCGTGACAGCAGATAGTATGAGACATGCATTTTTCTATTAAAAAGTAGGCAGGAAACATAATACAATTTCTCAGGAACCGATGGATGGTGATGACTTTGGGCCCTGTTTGAATGCATGCCCTACCTATGAAAAATCTATCAATTTACAGAACAAAACGGTCCTCTCCTATTCAGACTTATTACATACAAATTACTTTCAATACATTGGAAAGAGAGTAAAAAAGGAAATAAGAATTTTCACAACCAGACCTTTTTCACTGAATTTTTGTCACTGAGCAATTGAGTACATCAGCTACAATCTCATGCTGGAATAGGATTTTCCCAATACTGCACTACACTGGGAGTACCTGCAGTTATCCTGAGTTCAGAATAAAGGACAAGGCTGCAAATCTTTCTGGTTAATAGAGAGAGGAGTGTGCGTTTGAATTACTTACTAGAAAGACTGAGCAAAAAGTCTAGTTTTTTCTACATAACTGGCAGATATGAAAGGTAACTGAGACTGTATATGTGAGTAAGCTAGTGTTTTAACTTAAGCATATTAACATTGAAAACTTACAGATATTTATACAGTATATTTATATACTGTAGGCGTGTAAATGTGCTACATTTCTTAATCTCTCTACAGACAGCAAAAGAAGAGGCTCAGAAAGTTGCTTCATAAACTTTTGAACTCCTGTTAACGCAAAATATGCCCAATTATTATTGGGAAAGAACAATAAGCCATTGTATCATTGGTAGATTGGAAAGCTGTTCCTAGGACAGGAAGCAATTCTATTTCAGTGCCCATTTAACAGTAAAATCACGCTGCACCATAACTAGAAATCAGAGTAAAGGATTCCCAGAAGCAAAGGAAAACAAATATAACCAACTGGAGAAAAAACGCTAACAGCCTTATTGAGATGCCTATTTGAGACACAAAAGTAATATAAAGAGCAGACAGATGCAGAAATAAATGCCATCCTAAACAACAAAGTGACTAAAGAGGCATGGAAGCCCTGATAACCCTCAAATGTCAAACACCATTTATGCTGTCATAAAAGGGAAAAATCTGTTTGTATGTATCAGCAAAGTTGTATATGTGGCCACAAGCATTTACTATCAAATTATAATTTACTGATGCCCCCATCCACTCTATAGTTATCAGAGAGGGTCTTAAAACATGCAAAAATGTCTCATGATAGCAGTGCCTACAGAGATCTGTCCAAGTGTTTTGTGATACCATCTTCCCCCTCTACAACCCAGGTAGATTTCTTGGAGATGAAACCAAATCCAGCAAGCCAACATGCTAAAAAGCAAGGGAGGAAAAGGGTATAAAGCGTTACCCCTGCAATGGGAGACAATAACTCAAAATGAGGTAAAGCTGTGACATAGTTAAGAAGCCGTATGTACAAAGCAGAGAGAGAAACAGGCTAGACTCAGAAGCACAAATCTCACTGCTAATGCTAATTTATCATCAGCAGGGAGCAAGCCACAGAATTCACAGGCCAAACTGCATCACCCATGAGCACAGAAACACCTTCCCCTGTGACGGGCAGACACGCAGCTGCAAACCCTGCTGCTCGGTGCACCAGCTCCTGCCCGCTTCTGGAGGAATCACACTGCAGATGGCCAAGTTCACTACAGCAGGACTAGCTTAGCAGTGCAGATACACTCTTGGAGCTGCATTAATTACATCACTGGCTTCTCCCCCGCAATTTCCTCTGGCTGTGAGATTAGGTGGCCCAGGGTAAACGATTTCTAGCAAGTCAGTAGGTCATATAAAGGTGACTCCTCTGCTGGCAGCTCTCTCCACTTGGTGACTACAGGAAACCAACCCTCTTATGCTGTTAACATGTGGGGGTCATTTCCCAAATTCATACTTTGCATGTTTCTTGCAGTTGTAAATGCATAATATGAAGACGATACCCGCTGTGTTAATTTACCTCCCTTCCTGGCAGAACACAGCGATAATCTGAGGTGATGCCTTGCAGATTACTGAGATTCTTTAACAGCAAAGCAAAATGATCTTCCCATTTTCTCCTTTTACTTGTCCTCATGAAAGAGCCCCAAATACCAGTAACAGTAGCTCACGAATCATCCTTTCAAAGCTCTGCACACAATTCTTCTAATTAAAGACTGCAAAGATAATGATCAAGTGGACAGGCAAGTAGTCCTACTGCTTACAGCTATTATGGTGGGCTTATTGCTTTTGCTATTGATTGTGAGGCAGATAAACAGCTTTTTGCACTTTCCTGCCTATTTTTAACCTGGTGGTATCTCCATCCTGTAACTAGAGGATTCGTTACGGACCCATGCCGTGACCCATTTATATCATTCTGTGTTGCTATTACTATACGCGGGGGGCTCTGTCCAAGAATAAGGGCTCTATACACTGTAACTAACTGACAGTAACGTAACCCTACAAAGATCATACAGTGGACAATGTGCACAGCTATATAAAGTGCTTGGTACTGTGCTAGCAAAATGACCATACGAAATCTTTAGATATTGGCTGTATTCAGTTTAATATCCTTTGAAGGATACCAGCTGGGGACACATTAGAGCGAATAAAAAGAAAGCTTAAAGATATTCTTCAACAGGCAAGTCTAGGTATCAATGTTTTGGGGCGTTTACTGCCACTGAACCATTTGTGTGTCTCTCGAGGTGGCTGTGAAAGCTATTGACACAAGGATGTGGTTTACAAATGTGGTAAAGCTCAAAAGCACTCCCTCCTTCAGGTCCTCACAAAGGGCTAGAGAACATTTCCTTCACTGCTGCTGCTGCTGCAAATTCAGTTGATATCTACATACCCCAGTAAATGTGTCCAAACCCTGTGCAGTGCCAAGTGACCCCGGAAGACGACTAAGCACAACTGCATCCTATCAGATAGGAAGGGGAGCCTCTTCCCACCCTACTGGGAACAGCTATCGAACAACTCAGCGGCTGCCACTTTGGCCCTCATACATGGAGAGGAAAAGTGAAGATCCTTCACTGTCATATCTTGCCTCTCCCACACAACAGCTTGTTCTCAGTTCTACATTACCACTTGCACCTCCTTCTCTTCTGTGAAGGCTGGCTGCATTCCTCTGGGAGCAGGGGAGGTAACATAGCACCGAATTTGTAAGAGAGGAACTTCAAACACAGGGGAATTTTTTAATATTGAGGAACTTGGAAACTTACATTGATTTTTTTCAATGTTAGATGTGAAAGTACAATGAGGATGAACAGAGTTTCCATCTTCCAATTTTTCATTCTCATTCTTCAACACTTCACATAATTATGTTTCACAACAGGAAAAGCTGTTCTTTGGCCAAGTGAGAGCTGGATTTAAAACTTTAGAGTTTGACCTAAACTCTAGCTCCTAAATAGACTTCAGAACCCAAACAAGTGAGACCCTAGGTGTCCCTCAAATATTCCCCACTGTGAAGCATCTCCAATGTGAGTCTCAAGACTCCACAATGAAGCACATTACATCTTCACTGGCTACAGCTCCAGCTGTCTCAGTGTACGGGATGAGTAAGATCAACTGTATATATTGATGCTTACACTGTCTGGGACAGCACACATCTCAGACTAGAAGAGAATTACATACCTATACAGAGGTAAAGGATGATAACATAACAAGTTGTCAAGATGATGATTACAGCTGGAAGAAGAACATTCTGAAGATAAGTTTCTCAAAAACTAAAAGCATCAGAGTCACAGCTATTACTGTAGTTGTTACTTCAGGCATTCCCAGGTCTGTAATATCCCATTCACAGAAATATGCTACTCCTTAACTTTATGATGAAGAATATTTTTCACTAAAAGGAACAAATTGGGGGTTTGACTAGACAATCTCCAAAAGGTCCCTTCCAATCCCAGCAATTATGTGATTCTGTGATTTTCATGCATCCTAGCAGTACAGCACAAAATGCCATAGGTTCTCTTACTTCTTAAATCTGAAACTTAGCCTGAATTTTATCTTCAAATGGCATAAAGCTCAGCATCACCTAAAAGCATCATTTTTGGCACAGTATCATACCAGTGACAGTTGGTAAATCCTGAGCTACAGCTTTCTTGGTTATCCCCACAGCTTGCAGCTGTAGAGTTTCACAGATAAAAATAAATGTGTATCCACTGATGTCTGTGGCTTACAGAAGCTCTGAAGTTGAAGGTTTACACAGACTTTCTGTACAACTGTTAGGACCATTCCTGCAGCAAATTACTCTCTTCTAAACTCAGACATTTTTGTTCAAGATCTTCCGTTCTGCAAGAAAGCTGAAATACTTACTGGAGCAGGGACTCAAAACCCATTCTCGCACTCATAGACAAGTAGCCAAACTCCCAGCTACATGATCATTCAGTCTTGCTTGGTGGGTCCGATGTTTTAGGTATGCCATACAAAGTATAACAGATTAAAGCTATCTCACCCACAGTCAGTTCCAAGTCGAGGCAGAAGAGGCAATCTGAACTCAAGATCCCCTGTATACTCCTGTGAGCAGCCCAGACACTAGAAAGTCATCAGGACCACTCTATTAAAATGCCGCTGATCCCACCTAAGCTCATCTCTTCAAGTTCCATCCCTTGTTTCTGGTAAAAATGCATAAACATTTTCTCTGAACTGTTACAAATTCTGGAAAATGCAATTTTCAGATTGATCTGCAACAATGGGAAGGGAAAAAAAATACCAAGAAGGGAGTTGAAGGTTGTTTACCTCACTGCCCTACAGCTGAGAGAACGTGTGTTAAAGACAGTGGACAAATCTTTTTCCTCGAACTTAAAGACCAAATAACTGTGAACGAGAACTGACTAAATAACTCTGAATATTTATGCAATACCATGATAAATGTAACCAGTAGCAGTCACAATCAGTAGATACCAACACAACTTAACTGAATCTACAACAGCTATAACAGTTAAATCAGCTATAAATGAATCATAGCAAGAATAATACCACCCATTTTTTTAATACTACATACTTTTTTTAATAACTAAAGTTTATAAAGGTAAATGGAAGCTCTAAAACTCTGGTAAATTTTACAACTGAATTATTCATAGAATCATAGAACGGTTTGGGTTGGAAATGACATTAAGGTCATCTAGTTCCAACCCCCCAGCCATGGGCAGGGACACCTCGCACTAAACCATGTTGCCCAAGGCTCTGTCCAAACTCGCCTTGAACATTGCCAGGGACGGAGCATTCACAGCTTCCTTGGGCAACCCATTCCAGTGCCTGACCACCCTCACTGGGAAGAACTTCTTCCTTATATCTAATCCAAACTTCCCCTGTTAAAGTTTAAACCCATTACCCCTTGTCCTACCACTACAGTCCCTAATGAAGAGTCCCTCCCCAGCATCCTTGTAGGCCCCCTTCAGATATTGGAAGGCTGCTATGAGGTCTCCACGCAGCCTTCTCTTCTCCAGGCTGAACAGCCCCAAGTCTCTCAGCCTGTCTTCATACGGGAGGTGCTCCAACCCCCTTGTCATCCCCTTGCCCTCCTCTGGACTTGCTCCAACAGCTCCATGTCCTTTTTATGTTGAGGACACCAGAACTGTACACACTTGAATTCATAAACCACATTGAAATTTCCTGGGAAGCAGTGAATAGTGGGAATTTACTTTGGCTGTTGATGGGAGATTTTGGCCCAACTGTTTTTAGCCTGGTGTAACTTCTACCCTCAGTAACTTATCAACAATAATATTAAAAAATTTCTCAGAGAATGTATTTTTTCTTGGGAAAGGAGGATGTTTTTAAAAGATTTGCTTTTAAATAATGCTAAAGCCTAGAGAAAGATTAACATCCTGGAACATTCATGGTTACCACAATATCACCACAGCTGTGTCAGAGCGTAATGGACTACAAACAGCTGAAGTAAGAGACAAAATTGGCTAAGTTCTTTCAGCAGATGTATAATGTACAGATTTCTGAATGTATATTCTTCATGAAACAACAAAATGTCAACAATTTGCTTTCCACATATGCTAACTATTTCAGACTTGCTATGGGAGCTCCAACCATGAAAGAAAGCATTCATTTCTCCTACTGGTGCAACAGAATAATGATTCTTTGAGCTCCTTTTAGAGCTATGTCTTCAATCACTTCCAATAAGGCTTCATTTTTGAAATGGCAATGCTGCTCTTGAAAGTAGTACTTAGAAATATCTAAACTTTTCTAAGAGCTGCATGCAAAGCAGTCATTAATGAACTAGACTCCAAGTAGGATAAATATGAATGTATTTAATCTTAATCCTTTCTTATCAAACTTTGAGCTCAGTGCTCTCCAGAAGTCTTTATTAAGAAACCACAGGGTTTCAAATGCTTCCATAAGTAACATTTGTTGGTGTGTGTGACATGGAAAAATTACGAGAAGGAAAAGTTAGAATAGCTCCTCTGGTAATTTTCTTTCCCACATTTAGCAGATGTGTCCTCTGGCTTTCTTAGAAACTTAATTTTACCAGTTATAGCACCCAATGAATAACCATGTTGTCTCTCTAACGTGAAAATTTATTCAATTTTATTATATGTGATGTAAATCTAATTTTTTTTTAATGAATTATACGGTTACTCATTACAGTAGCAGCTCAGTTTTAATCTAGAAGCAAGAAAAATAGGGTACTGTAATTATGCATAACCATGAATCTATTTCCTGTTGCCTCAGCAAGCCTGACCATTTGAAAAGTGATCTGAATAGACTCCAAGTCTTCTTGTCCAAAGCTGATTTCCTAAGCCTGTGCCTAGGTACCTGAATGGAAATGCTTGGTTTCCTAAATGCTGAAAAAAGCAAAAAAAAAGCTATTTTTGCTCAGGAAAACTCAGAACTTTCCAAGACCATCTAGAACATGCAGGATCTGCAGAAAGCTGAAAACATGTCTCGAGAGATGTTAGCATATGGTGAAATTCACTTCAGTGGATTATGTAATAAAGAAGTAATCCTATTTAAATAATACCCCAACCACAGACTACTTCAAATCTCATAAATATGTCTTTTTGTCTAAACAGCATCAAGTATTTGTTAAGGGATTAAATTCAAATGCCATAAACCAGAATCATAACTGAATCATTACATAATTTTAGGATTCGTGAGTCTTGCTCTCTTGTCTTAAGCTTCTGTTTATTGTTTCTGGAAATAATACAAGCATCACACAAGTGAAATGTGTGAGGCGTAACCACAGCAGCCAGAAACTGAAGAAGCTTGGACAAAAGCTCAAAGAAAGTGAAAAAAGCTCAAAGAAAGTGAAAAAAGCTCAAAGAAACTCAGGATGTAAACTATTTTCCTCTATGAGACAGTCTGGGATTTTTCTATATAGAACTTCTGCAGAAAACCTTTGTTCTAGAGGATGGGGCTATAAACTTTTGATTTAAAAGGAGTTTCCTAAGTGACACAGATCTCTGTGACGGAAAATATTTCTGGATATTCAAGCTACAGTTCTTGTCCTGAACAGCCGTAGTTTGTTAAGAGTTGCATTTTGATCCATAGAAAGGTTTTGTTGTCCTCTCTGCATGTGTCTTTAGGAACATCACAACTAGGATGTCAACTAGGAACTTCTCTCCTACATGCCAGGGAAAGCAGAACCTAGTTGCTTGTGTGCTGGGGGAAGGCAATGATAAAAGTTAACAGCTGAGATAGTGAGACTACCACTCAAGTTGCATAGAAAGTAGGTAAAATATGTTAAACTGTTTAGAAAACAGGAGTTCAGTTTGCTTCAGGAAAAATAAGAAGTGAAGTCATAACACTACATTCTAAGACAAAGTTAGGAATCATAATTTTTTCACAAGGCTAGCTATCCCACCTTTATTCCAGTGCTGTACTAATGTTATTTGCAGTAAATTATATCATGTATTTTTCAGCCTGCTTGTGTCTGTAAGTATCTCTAGTGATGACATTTCCATCACTTTCCTTTAGAGACTGCTCCACAGGATGTATCAGATCTCTCAACTGGAAAATAGTTCCCTCCATCAGTCTACAATTTTCTTTCTTCACTTTAACTATCATTCTATTACTCCTAATAACATTCCTTCCCCCTTCAGAAGATCTTATAAAAAATATCTTTCATGTACTGTTCATTCCAGAAATCAGAGAGATTACTGTGCTTTCTGCTTTAGGGTAGGATCCTACCAGTTCTTCTTTCTGGGCATGATTTAACACAAAGACTGGCTGATCTTCTCACTGAAGCACAGTGTGCATGCTGACTGGGATATCCATTTGGTGAAGAATACATTTAGTTTCTTTAAACAAAAAATTTGCACAAGTGTAACTCTGGTGTGGGCAACTTTAAGAGTAAAGCATACTTCTGCCTCTTAGTAATATGTTGTATAAATTTACAGCATTATAATTATCCTTTTTAAACCCACTAACAAGCTTTATTTGATTCATAAAATCAGTTTAGCACTGCCACTAGGAGCTGTTTAAACATTGTACCAGTACCAGAGTATTTACATTGGCATGCCAGTGGGACTGCCCCACTTATTTATAGTCCAAATGACGCACGTGAGACCAATTGGCAAGGCTCAGGCTTAGTGAAATACTGATCTTTCAGAATGCACTTCTTTCAGGAGTCAGGCTATAAACCTGACACCTTCCTCATGCCCTTGTGAAATACCCTCCTACTTTCAGCCCCTGCCCTTGAAGAGTTTATTCTATGTGTACACAGAGACTGTGCAATAACTTTGATTAAGTTCAGTTGTCAGCAAAACTTCAGTTTTTGGAAGCTGTGACAGGTTTGAACACAGTGCAGAGTAAGAGTCTTTTTAAATAAGTGCTGTGTGCTTTTAGAGCGGGAACAAAGCTCAGTAACAAAAGAGATGACAAACCAATATATGCGTATTTGTTTTACTTAAAGCTCTCATGAAGCCTAGGCCACCTTCTGTGCTTCAGATAGCATCTATCCATGCACTCCATTCTTTATGGCAAGCCTTTTAACCTGTCAAATATCCTTTACTTGACAGTGCCTCCTGAGTCTTATTTAATCTCAAAGCTTATTCAGGGCAAGCAGTCTGCAGTATTGTCTGCAGTATTCCTCAAGTTCTGTAAACTGGTAATTATTAGAACTGCTTGCCCACATCTTTGCCTATGTGCAACTTCTTAATGTCTTAATCAGCTTTCTGTAATCCTATGGAAAATACAACAATAAAGAAACAGATGGATGTGTGACATATATGAAAACTTATACCCTCATAACCTTCAAGAAGGCAGGCAAATAATTTTCCACCTTTCCGTGCACCAATCCCCCAAGCTTTCTAACCAGGACTCCTTCTCCTTTAGGAATTAACAGTTGCACGTTTACCACATCTTTGTCTCTAAAGCTTCTACAAATAATAACAGCATCAGCCTATTCTCTACCATAACTGCAGGAAGAATAAACACAGATTTCATTTTTCCATAATGTAAAAACTCTATCTTAGAATTTCTGTCCAACCACTACAGTAATGGTGAGGTAATTATTACATCTTTCTCTGTATTACCAGTGTATTGCCAGCACTTTCAGATCCATCATAATATCATATGTTTGTGAGTGTGCATGCACATGCTTAATTTTAATGACAGGTTGATTTTATTCATAAAATAATTTCAAAACAGACAGCAGAAAGCAATTAAAAACAACAGGAAGTCTCACACATTAAAAGTAGCTCAAACCAACCTGACACACTATCAGATAAAGGACTTTGAAAAAACACAGCATTTAAGGCAGAAGTTCAAACAAACCGACTGGACTTGCCATGTTCTGAGGGTCAAACAAGGTCTGGTTTTGGCAGACCAACAGCATCATGAACACCAGAGTCCAGATCACTCTATCCTGGCCAGTCGGTGCTCTGTCCAGGTTTTTATAATGAAGGACTGAGGGAAACCAAGCTGATTTTAGGAGCCAAAATAGAATATAGGCAATTAATAAGACATGGCGCATAAGCCTTCAGACACAAGCAAGTGCTAAATATATTAACATCTGCACACTATGCAGCCAATGGAATACATCTGTAGTAAGCTCCTTAAAAAAAGACCATTAAGTCAAATAGGCCACACCACTATTTCACAAAGACACTACATTCTTTGTTATCTAAAGTCTCTAAAAGCAGAGCCTGGTGCAGATTATGGTATACATTAACGTTAATTGCCATTGGGAATGAAGGGAGAAACATTTAAGAAAAGAAAGGACTGAAAATATTAAAACTGCAATTCCTAAGCAAGAACAGAGCAAAATGCTTTCAACTACTTGCTGTAGCTTTGAAATCCAGATGACAACAATATCTTATTAACCATGCCAGGAAGCATCTGTGCAGCCAGCTTCACCACCCCTATGACCCAGAAGATACAACTACAGGCACAACTGGTATTTTATTCACTAAATCAGTAAGAAAACACAGAGGATATGACCTCAATGATCAATAACTGGGGCAAGATGCTTGATAAATGATATTAGAAGTTTGATTTTCAAGGTATTTCAAGAAATAACTGGTATTAAAAAGAAAAGTGCCAATAATTCCAAGCTATGATATCTATATTGCACAAAGCAAGCACTTTGCTGCAGAGCCAAAGAGTTGAACACACTGATTAAGACCACAAGAACAGCAAAGCAAGCCACTGAGATCCGTAAGAATTGCTGGTTAAGGCAGTGGCTTTTAACCTGTTGTCTGTGGAACCCTGAAGGATCATATACTATTTTGAAAGGTCACATCTTTTGAAAGATCCCTAAGAAAAAAGAAGATGACTTTACTCTGTACAGCAATCTAATTACAGAACATATCTGTTAAGGTGTGCAACACCACTAAGCATCTAAACGAAGAAGAATGAAGCCATTAAGACTAACAGGCACAGTCAGCTGCCTCAGGCTGCCCCAAGAGCCTGAAAAAAGCGAGTTTCTGCACTCTACAGTCAGTACATTCTGCCTTCCATGTCTTAAAAAGGCTTAAAGGTATGCACTGGTTTTGGCTGGTTGGAAATATAAACGCTTATGAAAACATTTCCTAACAGGAGTTAGAACAACAGCTGCTGACTGCAGAACAAGTATTGTTAACTCCTCTGATGGAGGAGGTAACTGAATCTTTCAGCGTGCTTTCAGCTTCTCTGATGCATCCTCTGAGAAGAGAGCGTGGGGAGAAGTATAGTCTTCTGGAGGAAGGAAGACTTGCTTCTACTATGGGGAGCGCGTGAGCACACAGAGGGATGGGAAGCATCATCAGGGCAGGGTGTAGTGGATGGAACAGTGCAAAAAGCAAAGGCTAATAACAAAAATTATTGGTGAATGTGCTGCACAAGCACTGCATAGAAAGAGGACCTCCTTGAGACCAAAGAAGCCCTTTGCAATAAATAAATGAATAAATAAATAGAACCTGTCTGCAGAATGACTTGGGGGTGGTAGCTGATGAGAAGCTTGACATGAGCCGGCTTCAATGTGCGCTCGCGGCCCAGAAAGCCAACCGTATCCTGGGCTGCATCAAAAGAAGCGTGACCAGCAGGTCAAAGGAGGTGATCCTGCCCCTCTACTCTGCTCTTGTGAGACCTCACTTGGAGTATTGTGTCCAGTTCTGGTGTCCTCAGCATAAAAAGGACATGGAGTTGTTGGAGCAAGTCCAGAGCAGGCCATGAGGATGATAAGAGGGCTGGAGCACCTCCCTCCTGAAGACGGGCGGAGAAAGTTGGAGCTGTTCAGCCTGGAGAAGAGAAGGCTGCGTGGAGACCTCATAGCAGCCTTCCAGTATCTGAAAGGGGACTTCAGGAATGTCGGAAAGGGACTCTTCATCAGGGACAGTAGAGATAGAACAAGGGGTAATGGCTTCAAACTTAAACAGGGGAGATTTAGGTTGGATATAACGAAGAAATTCTTCCCTGTGAGCGTTGTGAGGCACTGGCACAGGTTTCCCAGAGAAGCTGAGGCTGCCCCATTCCTGGCAGTGTTCAAGGCCAGGCTGGATGGGACCTCGAGCAACCTGATCTACTGGGAGGTGTCCCTGCCCAGGGCAAGGGGTTGGAAGTAGATGATCATAAGGTCCTTTCCAACTCAAACCCTTCTATGATTCTATGGTCCAAAAGTCTTGCCTGGTGAGGGAAGAAAAGAGAGTGCTTACTGTAAGTTAAAGGTCTAGGCAGATTTACTTTGAAAATAACCTGTGTTCTCACCAGTCACTTTGAAAAACAAACACATTAAAACATCAAAAGAGGCCTTTCAGCAGAAAGAACTGTCTTTCACTAGACATAATATAGGGCTCACTTAAATTATCCCTTGTGAGGTTTATAAAACATCTTGCGAACACTTCCCCCTTATCTCCTATACTCCACAAAACCCCCATTACTATTCCTGTCTTCTTGCCTTAAGAGAATAAATAACAATAAGCTCATTGTCAATGAGGTTTATGGGTGTTTAAAGTTGCCAGTCACCTGCCATTTCCATGCAAAGAGTAAAGCCAAACAGACCTGTCCTTGAGAGAGTTGTACAGCAGCCGATCTGGCAGTGCTGACCCTAGGCTTTCTGAATCCATATTATCTCAGAGCTTATCAAAAAAACCTTGCTTTTTCCATCAAAAGAGGCTTCCGCTGAACAGCTCTGTGAAACCAGCTCCCATGCCTCATACTTCTGTATTAGGTCCGACTAGAGACATAGGATGCTAAAAACAGCTGTGCTTTTGCATGTTCCACAGCAGCATTCATTCTGCCTGCTTCCCTGTGTCCGGACTCCTTCCCTTCATAGGGGCATTAAATTTTAACAGCATATGTGGAATAGAAGGAATAAAAAAGGAGATGAGGTCTGACAGAAAACGTAACAGAAAATAAATACAAGCAGTGCATAGGATGCTGTGTGTCACATAAGGAAGAAGGAGAGAAGAGGAAAACAAAACTAAAACAGACTGCAGAGAGGAAAGAAGGAACAGTAGGAAGGATGAATGGGAAGAGAGCAATCCCAATTCTCAATTCCTCCTAAATCTCTTCCCATGTTCCTCTAACAAGCTCTATTTCCTTTGCTAATTACACAGAACTGAAGTAGCCTGATGTGAAATCATGGAGAACTTAAAAGTCCTCAGCTTTGAGTTTCCACTTCTAACAGCAAAAGGCCAAATTAGAAAACATCAGAGAAGCAGACTTGGCAAGAG
>NW_009921365.1:36043-38285 GCF_000696875.1 Nestor notabilis | reverse complement strand
AGCAGGAATTATTACTTTGCTGCTTTCCCTTCCCAAGCTATGTGCTTTGCTTTTGGACTAATGCTCCTCCCTGTGAGAAACAAATTAATAAGGGAGCTAGCAAGAGCTGTATATATTTTCTATCACCATCACCAGCTCAAAGAACCTGAGTGTGAACTGAAAACACAGTATGAACTTCAGGAAACAACACTCTAACTACTTTTTCAACCGTGCAGGAATTTTTGGTTCAGGTATTTCTTTTAATATTCTGCTTAGCAGAGAAACACAGGTAACAATGACAATGTTACTGCTAGCATTATATGGATGGAACAAAATATGAAAGTGTCAATAACAACCTAAAGACAAACCAAAGAAGTAAGCATGAAGTCTCAGCACAGAAATGATTTCTTTAACTATCACTATTTTGTACACTTTCTCCTTTCTAGCACGATTTGTACAGGGACTGTGTTAGCCTCAGTATTGCTCCCATTACTTCCAGTATAAAATAAAAGTCTATTGAGACTTCCAAATAAAAAGGTAATTAAATGTTGTTTAAAATTACTAGAGACATCAAACAACGTCTATTCCCCAAGTTCATGTCAAGATCCATGTACATGTAATGTTTCATACAAACAATGTAAGTTATTCAATAAAAATGATGAGGAAGAATAAAATGTTCCCATTACCCTTTCCTAACAGATTTATTCAAAGTAAATTATAAGTAAAACAAGTAGGTTAAACACAAAAGTATTACTCTATTCATTGAGATTGTCAGGACAGTATCTTCAGTTCAGTCAGACTGGCTACTACACCAGTAGTAAAACCAATATTTTTCTTTAAGGTCCAGCTCTGAAAAGTACGCCAATTTAAAGGATCATTTGTGCCTATTAAAGCCCAACAAGAAGACAGTGGGATTTTAAAGTTAGTAGGATGCTTAAGATTCAAACATGGGTTGGATGCTCTTCTAACTTGGGCTGCTTTCCTGAAGTGGGATTACAGGTCCTGGTTTTGCAAATATTCAGGCACATGCATGGCTTTTTGCTCTCAAAGTGCATTGTGCAAATCAAGACCTGTACTCATCATTAATACATTTTTCTGTGAGGCTCTCTCTTATCATATTTTATAATGTAAGGAATAGTATGCAAAATTCTATCATAAATCATACTCTGTCATTTCTAAACAGATTTCTGAAACCTGAAACATAAGTATCAAGTTCCTAAATGCAGCTATGACAAACCAGGCCACTACTGTAGCAGGTTCCCACTGAATACACTGGCAAATTACACTGAGCATGGCTGTGTGCAAGTCTGAAACACAGTTTCTACATAAGGATCAAAAAATGGGTACCAAAAGTCATACATTCATTTTAGTCCCTTTTAAAAAGAATACTATAACATTTATTCTTATAAAGCTCATAAAAATAAATACTCCCAACACAGAGATTTATGATACAAACCAGTACCCATTTCAGAATAACAACACTTTTGATACAGAAAGGCCATGAAAGATCATCCAGTACTTTGGTATAAACACACCATCTATTTTGAAATTCCCAGATGTGTGGGCTGCCATCCGTTTCTTTGAAGATTTTATCGGATGTGTGCTCATACACACTTTAAAATAAACTGAGGTCTATTAAAGTGTATCAAAGTCCTAAAAAAGGCTGTGATCCGTTCATGCATATAGACAGAGAGCTACGGACAAACACCACCACTGTAATAGCTTTTCCATTTAAAAAACCCTGACTTTATTTCCTCGATTTTCCTTCTCTCTCCTAATTTACTGTAACATTTGAAGACTTCCTAACTATTTATGCAATCTTTGCAATTAATCTTCAGTCTCATATGAATTTTAGCCTTTTCTAGTGTACTGTGTAAAGCAATGAATTTGCAAGCAGATAAATGATAAAGAGTAATGTATATTCGTAAAGGTATGGGTGCTGATTTGACTGAGTCTTTCATGAAGTCTTGGCTAAATGAACAAGAAAAAAGCCATAATAATTATAGCTCCTCTGGACAATCATCAATTCTTCATGTTGCTATTCTAGCTTGCAAAAAAGCCCCAACCCTACTAGTTTTCTAGTTCTCCGTACTACTTACAATATCTCCAGCCCACTGTACTTTTTAATTTACCTGCCAATTGAAGTCAGTACACCGCAAATCCTCAGGACACCCCACAGAGTATAATACTTTACACCTAACAGTGACACTGGCAAAGACCAAGGATGGAGAAAGAAATTTCCATTTAGCTGATGGGTTCAGCA
>NW_009921365.1:30023-36027 GCF_000696875.1 Nestor notabilis | reverse complement strand
GTCAGATATTTAGCAGATGTGACACATTACCCATATCTCTGCTCTTATTTCTACCACCTCCAGCCCTTTACAGATTAATTTAGGCCAATCGTTCAAACCCACAAAGCCCCATAGAGTAATGCACAGCAGTCAACCCATCCACAAGATAGGATGATTAGCACTTAGAATGAAACTCTGTGAACCTCTATCATTATTTTAACGGCACTCTATGTGCTAATTTTAAATATAACAGCTGCTTCTCTCAAGGTCTAGCTAGAGAATTTTGCTAAAGATCACCTCCAACATTACAATCTAAATTCAGTGAGATCATACATAAACATTTATATTAGCTACTCAGTGAACAGTAAGATTTGTGAGTTTAGGGATTTGGCTTTTTTGAAACATTCTATATGAACTGGCTAAGATCAGGAAATAAACTGTGGTATCAATACTGGCATAAAAGCCAAACTGACATGAAATCAAACATTTAAATAATAAAAAAGTCTATAGAGCTATGCTCACAGTTCAAATCCACAATTTTCTCTAGGAAAGGACTACAAAGTTAATTCCAGTTATGAGGCACTACCCTTTAAAATGAAACAATAAAGTCCTGGGTAAAATACATCTTTGCTTTAACTGGCCTGAGAAATGCCCCAAAATAGCGTATTCATATGACCAGTTATTAGGGTTTTACAAAACAGTTAATTTTCTAACAACTTTTCTTTTTTTTCTTCAACAACATTGTACAAGGGAAATAGTCTGATTTCTGTAAAACATATTCTATCAATTATTTGTCAAGTAATTTGAGTTTATCAAGAACTTACCATAGGAAGGCTACTCTGGAGAAATCAAATCTTACGTTGAGATCTCCATGAAGTGCAACCTGTGATCATTTCCAGCTCTTGCAGGAACAAGTTCAGTTAAT
This sequence comes from Nestor notabilis, assembly GCF_000696875.1. Lineage (NCBI taxonomy): Eukaryota > Metazoa > Chordata > Aves > Psittaciformes > Psittacidae > Nestor > Nestor notabilis. The sequence goes on along the minus strand of NW_009921365.1, from coordinate 35,123 downwards.
CTAAGTTCAATTCACCACAGCCTGATGGCCGGCCCTATCCCAGCTCCACTCATCACAGAGCATTTCCCCACTGTCAAACACAGGTGCTGGGAACAGTCAGCAAGAAAGAGAAATGATCCTGCAGGCAAATAAGTGTGTTCCTCCCAGAAGGGCTTCAAACAGCAGAGAGATCTCCAACTAGGGAAGACCCCATGCAGAACAAAGTACAGCTACACAGTGAGTCATGTTTCATCTGGTCTTCTGCATTTCATACTATTTGGAGATTACGGTTTGTTTGTTTGTTTTTAATGTGTGAAGCTCCATAAGCCCATGCAAGAGATCAAGCTTACGGCTTACTGAGACTAGAATTGTAACTAGCAACGTTATCTTCCCCCAGTGGCAGGCAACATCACCCTCTCCAGCCCCACAGCAGGCATATTTTCTATTACAGCTATCTGAAACATTCACTAAAACAGGCTGAAATTTTAACGGCTATTGCCTTTCACATTGTCAAATCAAGTTGACAATCTGAAAACAATGATTTCTACTGCCAAAAAAAGTTTCTTAGGTGTAATAATTTTTTTTAAGCTACCAGAGATAACTATCTCTAACTTGCCCCTGCTATCTTCTAATGTGCTGCTTCTCTGGCATTTAGCTGTCACCTCTCCCCAGGAAAGCAAGCATGAAGGAGAGAGGGTGACTGCCCCTGTTCCCCAGGTTGGCTTTTGAATGCAGCTCCCCAGCTAACTGTGCTGACCACTATTCACACTAGACCAAAAAAAGTCGTAAAATCAAATTTTAGTAACTTGCTGTATAGTAACTTTCAATAAGATCACGTTTGTAGATCTGTAGTATTAGATTTTTCTTTAATTGGACCAACTACGTGTATCACCCTTCTTTCTTCATCTACCACAGCCTTCCCAGGAAGCAACATGCAAGAGTCTAGCCTGAACACAGAGCCAGTGTATATGCCAGTGTGTAAGCTGGCTACAAATTTAGAAATCTGGCCAATAGCACAGCTCACACCTTTGACAGCAAAACTATATATCATGAACCTCTCAGCTATCTATTGGTGTGGCCCTGACAGGAAATGCCATGAACATCACACAGTGAGCACTATATTTTGGGCTGCTCTGTAGCCTGGTGAGGGGACCTTACCCAAGGTCCTCTGGATGTGAGACCAAGAGTTTGGGAGGTAGGAAATGGAGGAGAAACATGACTGCATTGTCTTCCTCTGCCTAAGATAAAATCATTGAAGCTGTTGAGGTCTACAGGGCAATGGGCAAAGACAGGGGTTCTGCACCTGGCTGCCTTCCCCTTGGCACTGCTCCCATGAGAAGCCGTAGGCATGTCTGGTGAGGTCTGGGTTGTAGTGCCTCTGGTGTGATATGTCACCTCTCATAGATGTCCAGTGTTTTTTCATCCCCTGTTTAGACAAGTATCTGGCATCTGGATAAAAGTCAGCTGGTGTGGGTCCAACTCAGATAAACTGGAACAGTCAGCCAGCACAGGGATGCACTGGGACAAATATCCAGATGGAACATCTGTTCCCTATTGCACATCCTCCCTAATTGCCATTGATCCTGAAACATTATTAGGCTTCCCTCTGGTCCAAGATTAACCCAGCTAACAGATGTCTTGGAAACCCTCAAAGGCAGAAGGGTTTGGTTGTGTGGGACATTGCCCATCTTCTTAAGGAAAAAGGCTGATAATCCAGATGCCCTCCAACTTGACAGAAGGGAAGCCAACCTTGCAAGAAATAGGCTGATCAGGATGATAAAACTAACTAAACTGACTAGAGGGAAAAAATGAAAATTCATCTGGCAAAAAAATCAAGATTTGGGAAACAAATTTATCTGAAATTCCTAAAGATGGGAAGAGAAGATATTGTGTTTGCATCAGAACTAGAAACTTGTGTGCTAGACAGGAGATGCCAGAACAATTAACATATAGGGAAAAATTTAAGCTGATGATAAAAACTTTGTTTTATTTTCAAATTAAGATACATATTTATCTGCAGGCTGCTAGAATCTAGATAAAATTCCTTAATTTAGGGAAATCGGAGTTTTGTGTTACACAAGTCATAATACAGGATCACTGTACGCTACTTTAAAGTCTTTGACTGGAATATTGAAGATAACCACAGCAAACAGTGATAAACAGCAAGATTAACTTGAGTGAGGAGGCCAGTTCCAGTGACACACACTGTGTATGACCCATGAAAAGACACTGAAAGGTATACAGAGGTAAACGCCACCGCTGGACTGCAGCACTGTGAAAGCCACTGATGCACAACAGCGCCGGGCAGGAATTGCCCAAGGCCCAGGAACGAATGCGGAGGAGCTAAGAAAGGTACCAGAAGGTGCAGCAAGAGCCCTGATGCACTGGGCAGCAGGCCAGGTGTACCAGCCAGCCAGCAGAGAGGCACAGCCAGCCCTGCTGAGGGACAGGAAGACAGCAAGAGGAGATGGTCAGAGGGAGGAGATGCTCCTGGCCATGCTGCTGAGGGCACAGTGTTTCGGCCAGGTTACCCCTGATGGTGTGCTGTGGTGCCGGCCATTTGAGACCGCTGTGAAGCACCACTGTGGGTCAGCATCCCCAGGACTGTAGCCACCCTTGGCAAGGCTGGAGATGGTGTCCCTGGCACAGCCCCAGTCCCAAGCCCAGCCCAAAGGAGCAAGAGAGGCTCCAGCATCCCTCATTCAACCTTAGGTCAGCAAGACACCAAAAGGACAGCACCAGCAGCACTTGCACTTTGAGGCTGGACAGATGAGAGGGAACAGCCTCCAACATGGTACCAGATGAGTGGATGAGCCATGCGTAAATGATGAGATTTGGCTGAAAAGGCATTGGGGAGTTACCACAGGTTTACCAAATGCATGCGTGAAAGGGATATGCATCTCAGTTGGCGAAAGCATAGACTGCATGGTCAGTCAGGACCACTTTAATTAGACTGGATATTAGGAAAAATTTCTTCACTGAAAAGGCTGTCAAGCAGTGGAACAGGTTGCCCAGGGAAGCAATTGAGTCACCACCTCTAAAGGAATTTAAAGACATGTAGGTGTGTCAATTAAGGACATGGTTTAGTGGTGAACTTGGCAGTGCTAGGTTAACAGTTGGACTTGATGATATTAAAGATCTTTTCCAAACTAAACAATTCTATGATTCTATAGACACTAATTAGTAGTAGGTACACAGTAAGTACCACAGATGGACATTCTACAAAGCCCCCAGAAACCCCTATAAAATTCCAAACTAATTATATCAGAAAACCCATGCTAAAAGGGTTCACATTTAAGGACAGGACCTTTACAACCATAAAAGTCACTCCTGCACTGTCCTGGAAGGCTGATAGTGATGTATTTTGCTATGTCATGCTTACCTCTGTATAAGCAGAGGCAGGGCTATGCTGCCCTGCTGGGCATTGTTTAGTCTGGAGAAGAGAAAGCTTATGGGGGACCCTACTGCTCTTTACAGCTGCCTGAAAGGAGGATGGAGAGAGGTGGGGGTGGTCTCTTCTCCCAAGTGACAGGACAAGAGGTAATGGCCTCAAAGTTGCACCAGGGGAGGTTTAGACCAGGTATTAGGAAAAGTTTATTCACAGAGAGGGTGCTCAGGTATTGGAACAGGCTGCCCAGGGAAGTGGTGGAATCACCATCCCTGGGAGTGGTTCAAAAGCCATGTAGATGAGGCCTTCAGTGATATGGTTTAGTGGTGGTCTTGGCAGTTCTGGGGTAATGGTTGGACTTGATGATCTTAAAGGTCTTTTCCAACCTAGCTGATTCTGTGAATGAATGCGTGTGTATTTCTTGTGTAATACATGAATGAATTGCCAGTGTCTTCCCCCATGAACCAGAGAGGGAGAGCCATGACCACAGTCAGAGACCAAGACCAAAGCAGAGAGAGAGGATGGAAGAAGCAGATTTTGCCTCTCAAAACACATGGAAAGGGGGCTGTAAGAAGCCACCACTGGGAAGTGACATCCTGGGGAGGAGGGGGACAAAACTTGAGCGTAGTCAACAGCAAATGCAGGTGAAGGCTTTCTTGTCCCCTGCAAAACAGAGAGCTATCCATTTCCCTCAGTAGAGAGGGAGATGAGCACCTCCTCCTGCAGCCTTCAGGAAAAGGCAGGGCAAGGCAGAAATTCCATCTTCTCCAGTGCTTGGAAATGAACTACAGTTTATATGAACAGGGTTGCACAACCTGCTGTGTGTGCAAGAGCATGTTTATCTTCTGCTAAAAATTGAACAACTGCTGGTACAACTGCTTCGAAGTACAGCTCTTAAAGAGGCCACAGCACAATGATGCTGTTTTTTCCCCGAGTTTCTCAGCTGTTTCAATTTCTTGCAGAATTAAGTTGTCTGAAGCTGCCCAACTCCAGGCGTGCACAACAAAGATACATGGAAGAGGCAGGTACAAAAAACACCTGTGCATTAAAGCTTGATGCACAACTATTTCTGTTCCAGGAAATTTATGTCTGTAGGTGGCAGGAGATTCCTGGTGCTTGTAGGAACATCAAGAAATATTTACTACACTTTTATTTCTCTTAACTGCAAAAAATAAACAATCCATGTCACCTCCCAAGGATGCACTGCCTCCTTGTCATACCTTGAAGTCAATAATGAAAACCTGGAGTTTGAAACATGGGTTTACATCCTGGTATGTGAGGCAGCAGATGAAAAGCACGAACAGGCAAGAACACAAATTGTGTTGCCCACAAGGTCACTCACTGGCATTTCCCAAACACATACAACTGGCACACAGCCATTCAGCAAATACAAAGTTGAGATGCAATGGCACTTTTTCTTTTTAAATTAAATACTTTCATGTGTTCTCAACTGTAGACTACTTAATCTGACAAGTACATTCAGTCACAAAAGATAACGTGAGACAACAGGGAAACAGAATAGGCATGAAAATAGATCCGAAATGTACCCAGTAATAGCTTAATTTGCCTGTTCCCTGGGGAGATCTGAACTGTTTTCTGTGCAGAGGCTGTTAAACAGAAAATTATTTATTGGAAAGTTAATACAGCATGGTTAGAAGCATTTCACATGAGCTGTCTTGGCAAACAACCTCTACTTACCCGAGGAGAAATTGTGTCCACCTAATCAAACAACT
>NW_009921365.1:0-29992 GCF_000696875.1 Nestor notabilis | reverse complement strand
TAATTGCACCAGGAACAGTGAAGAGCTTAAGCAAGGTGAGCATCCTTGCCTTACACACAGAAGCTCTTGAGGACACCCTCACAGGCAGGAAGAGCTCCAATGAGGGTGAGGCAGGAAACACCCACTCCAGCATCTCTTCATCTGAATACCACTCATCGACACGATGAAGTTGCACTCAGAGACCACTGCACAGACATACATAAACTAACAGTCTCTTTTCTTTCAAAGGCTCTCTGATCAGAAGGGAAACTGATATTTAAGGCAATCATTTTAACCCTCAGAATTACTACTCAACTGAATGAATACAGACTGATCTGTAGCGCATCACAGCAATTATTTTGGCTTGCATTCATGATGGCCAGGAAAACTGGAGGAAGCCATCAATCTTCTCTCAGACCTGACTTTTATAGAACATGTTTGTAAAGCTGCTAACATAAACCAGCTGTTTGGTAAAGCGTAATATTCCCATAACATATTTCGATGCAATTGTCTGTTTTATGTGGACATATTGTACATACTCTGAAACATAAATTACATACATTTGCTGGAAACTTTCAAGTGATCTTTTCATACAACACTAGATTGGAGCTTGGCTGATGACAGATTTGAGGACTAAAAGTAAATAGAAGATGTTTAAAAGTGGGGGGGAAGAGTCTGAATTTAAAGAAGAAAGATACTGCTGCAAAATCATACCATAAATAATACAAATAACAGATCTCATTTTGAGTCAACCTGAAACATTATCTTCAATTCAAAATTAAATGCTTCCTTTTACTTTCAAGCTATTTAACCCATAAAAAAAGGTTCTTGCTTTAAGCAGAGGGGGAAAGTAAAAAGCTCTAAAATATTTTGAAGGAAAAGAATAAAGATCTGATTTTGAAAATGCTGAAACAAGACACTGCAGCATTTGGGGAAATCATTTTTCTTCTTCAGTCAAAACTACCAGCGATAATCATCCTTGAAAATGCAAATACTTATGTTCCTGATCTAATTGTGCTTCTCAGCAAATTTATGACTTGTCAAAAAAGACTTTTCCCAGCTTTATTCATGAAGTTGGAGGCAATTATCACTTTTTCAGATGATGTAAGAGTGAATGTGTAGCTAAACAAGCTGGTGGGAATTAGAAGAGATACAAAGCAGTTTGTACAACTTTCACAATTATTCCAGTGAACTGTAAATTATATTAGAGTATCGCTCTCAGTAGCGGCAATATAACCCTCTCCAAACCCAAAAGCAACAAAGAAATCACACAACACATGAATTATCAGAGAAAAATGGAATAAAATACCTTTTTTCCCACCAACAAATGTAAGTGCTATATCCCGCAACTCCAGTACAAATCTGAAAGTGCAATGTCATAACTGATGCTAACACGGGTGAAGTGACAGGGTGAGGGGTGGCTTAGTTTTGTCATCTAATGTCTGTTTTCAAGCAATCTGACCTCACCCATTTAAGCACCACAGTTGGCTACACTGGTGTTTTCCAACATCTGTAGTTATATCCAGATGGCTACTTTGAAATGACTGCTACTAATATGTGCATCAGATGCATTGTGCTCGATGAGTAATCCCCAATAAAATGAGCTGCAAGCCCTCAATGCTGCGTAAGAATAGTTTGGTTAATACTTTCAGAGACAGAGACATTATTTAACACCGAACAAGTAGGACATTTGCTAACTCTGAAAGGTGCAAAAGTACTTCTGTTCCTTAAAAAACATAATTTCACTTTTTATGATTCATCATTGCTGGAAATGAAAACTAATAACAAATTTTTCAACTAAAAGGAAATACATTGTATTTAATAAATAAATGTATAAGGCATATGCATATTTCCTCTTCTTTTCACTGAGTTTGAGCTTATTACAGTATTTTGACATTATTCCTATTAGGCATTATAGTCATGGTTGGAAATGTACACATGGTAGATGGTTCTGCACTACTAACAGCAAGACTCGTGACATATTCATCTGTTGGATCCTGTGACTCCTATGTTGACCCACCTATAGTGGGGAAAAGCATCCTGCTGCTGTTCCAGTAAGACTCAGAACACTGTTCTAATGGTCTTTCACTGTTTCACCTGTTTGCAGATACCATGAGATCACGGACAGTTTTGCACCCAGGAATGCATGCATTGAGAAGTTCTAATTGTTGGGATACATAATTTAATACTTTTTTTTTTCTTTCTGAGGCAGAACATTTGGAATTGTCCTCTCTTGAGATAATTCTGCATTAATAAAATATATCACATATGTGTAACTATCTAATCGTAAGTGTCCAACACTTCAAGAAGTTAGCATAAGGTTAAAAAATCTTCTACAAAGCTAAGTTCCCTTTTCCACTGAAATATCTCAAAATCTGCCAGTACTATGCAACTATAACAACATAGATAATATTTCCAAAGACACTAGTTGAAGAATTTCATAATTCAGCATAGTACGTAAACATACCAGATCGATGAGATTTAAGCAAGCCTGTAAAGTTAAGTTTTGTATACTTAACGGTTATCCTGAGTTGGGTTGGAGGGTGAGGTCTAAATTCAGTATACAACTATTAACTGTAATACATTACAGCAAAATTCTTTCAAAAACATTCTACAGAACATTATGCTTCATTATACAAATACATACTTGGAAACACTTTGCAGGCATTCTAAATTGGCAAGAATACATTTTCCATTATACTTTATCCCAGGCAGCTGAACATGGGCAGCTAAATTTCCACAAAGCATTTAAGAACAACAACAAACTTCAAACCTTTCAGAGCTGCAGTTTGCTGCTGCCATGTTCTATGAAGACAAATGCCAATGCAAACCACATCTGTTTTTATTGTGTCACAAAACATGAAAATATCAGCAATAAGATTCAAAACAGCCTAAGGGATAGATTCAGTGTTGATGTTGGTTATTTAGGTCTCCAGATTCCCATAATGTGACTCTAAAAATCTTTGCTTAGTTGCCACCAGCAACTAAGTTGCTCTCCATAGAGAGAGCAAACCAATTTCCATGTCAAGTGAAATTCCATAATACCTGAAGGACAGTCTGTGTTTCTTGTTTATGACAAGACGAAGCAGCTAGGAGCATTTGATCAGAACTCAAATCAGGCATCCCTCTGCCTAAATAAGTCTACCGTATCTTCGGGTTTATTCAGAGACCATCTTTTTACCTTCTTGGAAATTTAATTAAAGCAGACCTTTGTGGGAGACAATGGAAACTATTTGATTATTGCCAAAGAGAAGTAACTGCTTGGCTGGAGAAGAAAGAGTTAAAGAAGGAAAGTACATTGTGCAATGAAGGAGAGCAATCCACCTGGCTGAGGAGGTGAGAGCATAAGATACCAAGACACCTGGCTGAGGAGGAGAGAGCATAAAGATAAGACTGGCTATTCTGGGACTGACTGTGAGATGGCAAGCAGTGTTAAACAACAAACTATAAGTCAGGAACTAAACATGATAGGCTATAAATAGAATGGTATGAAAGCTAGAGCAATAGGCTAAAAGTAACTGTTGTTAGAATGGTATAAAAAGTTAGAGCAGTAGGCAATAAGGTGATTCACTGCATGAAGACGGTCTGGGTCCATGCCGTTAATCTCCATAGATCTTAAAGGATCTTCAGAAAAACACTGGTCTTTGATTGGACAAACTAAATACTGGAGGAAACATAACTCACTGTTAAGGTAGTGTTTTAGGAAACAGAACATGGATTTGATTTTATCTGCAATCTCTTTTATGTGGAACAGTGAAATAATCTGAGAAGGAGACGCCAAGAACCCCCTTCCCCAGGAAGGCAAGTTTCTCTAAGCTGCAAGGATACAACTTGTCTTCTGCTTTCTCTCATCTTTGTCCAGTACTTTGCCAGTACAAATGCCACCACTGTGTACCATGACAACAGAAAGAGTATGTACTATTGCAGCCAAGCTTGCAGTGGTGTGGCTCAGGTATTTCTTTCATGACGTGGAGATGGAAAGTATAGGCTTGAATCCTCTACAATTAAAGAGTAAAACGTAAGTCCCTATGTACTGGCAAGATGGACTATCGTAGAGGGGCAGTCAGAGAGACTTTCAAAGAAATTCTCTGCCCCTTTTAAGTTTTTTAAGAAAGGGTATGGACATGCACCTTCAAGATGAACGCATGGACTGTGGAGGTGGGGTGGTAAATAGCATTTTCATGCAGACCCAAGATAATCCCTCAACTCACTCTTCAGGGTTACCAACCAGCTAAATGCAAACGGTGTACAGTGATATATGAACTCTTGCTTACTTCCTTGTGCAGCTGATAGTTCTCCTCATACCCTGCATAGGGAACACAGTCATCTAACATGAGGTCTGTGTTCTAGTTCAGAGGCATGCATACTAGAGATGCACCTATTTTCTTGGCATCAAAGTGCGGATCTAGCCCTAAATGACAGAAGTAATATTTTCAAAAGTAATGTGGGCACTTATGTCCCTAAATCTCAGTGAAAAACCCGTTAGATGTCACCTGCCAGCTTTCACATACTTATTGTTAAAAGAAGTATTTGTGGTTCAAGAACTTCTCTCCAGCACATGTCACATTTGATTGACCGGTTCCTTCAGGCAGAGACTTTTTAAAGAACTGTTCAGAAATTTTAGATGTAGAGCTACTAAACAATAGTGGTTACATGTTTAAGTCTTAACATGCTATGGATTCCTAATATTACATTTTTTAGTCCAAATTATTTTATATGCTGTAGGAACCTCATGATATAGTAGTGCCTAAGCTATTGCAGTTGGACAGGATATACATACATATATGTGGGAAGGGGATTTATGAGGTCTGACAGATAGGACACTTACCATATGTCAGATGTTGGTCTAGTGCTCAGCATGTGCTTCTGCAACAGCAACTCGAGAGTATAATGGGTGTTGTAAAATATGTTTTTCAATGGTCTTTCATTGTACTTTGATTCTCTTGGGACTGATTTTGCTTTTAACAAGTTCCATATCTCTCAGGATGTGCAGAAACACAAAGCAGTATGTATGTGCATGCCGTGCGTGTGTCTGTGTCTATCCATCCAAAAGTCTGGCATACAAATACATGTTCACTGTCTTAATATCCACATAAATATGGTGCACAGGTTTTTAACAAATACAAAGGATGCTCATAGTTGTATGTAAGCATAGTGCTGCAAAGCCAGCAAAAAGACAGAAGCAGACTGCATAATGAAGTGCTGCTTTTTCCTGCCAGTAATTACATTTGCATGAGAGCAATGCCAACCACTATCATTTATCATTTCTGGTGATAGAACTCTATGGTTCTATGGTTACATACTCTATCCAATTGAGAACCCTATTGCAGCATTAGAAACGTTTGTTTTAGATTATTACAATATCCTTGAGAAGTCTTCAAGAAATATTAAAACATACAGTTACGTCTCTTGGAGTACTTCATAATTTACCGAGCACATAAGGTAGACAGGCAATAAGGAAACAACTGGCTGCCAGCCTAATCTCCATAATGACCTGCATTTCACAGTTGTTAACACAGTCATCAGTCACACTACCATCAAAACTCTGATGAAAAGAAGTGGGAATGACAGCGAAATGCTTTTTTGGGAGAGAAAAACAACAATCCCACCCCCCAAATAAAACCACAAAACCAAACCAACCAACCAAACCTACCTGAAATTTATCCTTTAATTAAACATTATCAATACTCAATGTGATTTTTTCCAATGAATTTTACTATTAGTATTAAGATGCAAGCTGCAGCAGCATTTTCATGAAGGTGGTTTTTTTTGAATACCTGTGCAGGTGCTTCAAGGCTCAAACTCTACAAGACCAATCGATGTGCACAAAATTCAGACAAAAACGTTTATATTAAAATAACTTTTGAAAGAATTAACACATACAAACATACTGGATGGCTCATGCTAGTATACAGACGATAATTAAATCATAGATTTACTAAGTAAAACCCATTAAGAACCAACTATAAAGCAGAATGTGATCTTGTTTGAAATCTTTCATCTCAGTCTTTGAAACTTCTTCTCATACAGAGGAATTTTTCTTCTTTATAAAGGCTGGGAATTATGTAAACCCCAATAGTAATTTCACCTGCATGGCTTACATACAGCATTCCTGTACCTGCAGCATCGTAAAAATTCCTGTGTTAAAAAATGTTAGCAAGTAAAATGTCACAATTTTATATTTTATGGCTTAATAACGTCCTTCAGAATGAATGCAGTACCTAATCTGTGCCCAAGCACTACCTGTGCATGAACACAAACAGTGACCATCTGTAATTTTTTTTATTAAGTCCTTGCAAACTTGGGAGTCACAGAAGTAGGAAAGTTCTTCAATGTCAACTCCTACATCAGGACCCAGGCTGGTAGAAAGACTGATCCACTTAGCACTTAACGTATGTTATTCATTCTGAAGCTAAAGCAGAGGGGGCATAAAATCATTTTTTCAAGGTTCTTTCATGGCTCATGGGACTCATTTTGTCTTTAACAAGTTTTATAGCCCTCAGATTGCTCAGAAACATACAACAGTTCCTGTCATAGAAGCCAGTATCAAACTACACCTGCACTCAGCTTAGTGTTTCTCCTTTATATCTACACCAAGCAATGAGGGGAGGCCATGAAAAGCTCTCACAGACATGGTGCCTTCTGAGCAGTCTCACTTGCCAGTCATCTTTCAAACAAAATTCTTCTATGATTCTCTCTCCACCTCATTACCTGGTTTCAAGGTAACAAAAGAAAGGTCACTGTAACCTTCAAATAAAATACACAAGCATCTATTAACATGACACTTCCGATCTTTCAGATTTTATAAAAATATAGTTGATGTTTCCCACTATGTATAATTCCTTGCAAAATCCTATTTTTCAACACCAAGAAACAAAACTATTTCAACTAATAACTGGTGATTAATCACGATCAACTGTCACACCTTCTGCACTTTTTAATGTGCAGATGAAGAAAGTACAATAGCATACCCAGCATCCTTCCTTTCACCAAGAAAATAGGCTTGCAGTTTTTGAAATACTAAATGATTGCTTTTTATGAAGTTATTAACAAAACTACACAAAACACATATATTCTACATTATTTTTCAATTGCTTTCATTTAGTGTTATTTCTTTAAAATAGGTCCTAGCAGTTTATAGTAAGTACCACATTTCAGTGTTTCAATTGAGAGGATGCATCTTCACTAAGAATTCATCATATGTGTTTCCTCTCTGTATATAACAGATCAGACCTTATAAAAGACCTGAGCTTACTTCAAAACTAGGGAAAAACCACCACCTTTGTACTTTTGAAGAAGGAGTTTGCTGCACATCCTGAATATATTTCAGAAAAAGAAAGATGAATGGACAGAGAGAAGCCATCGTAGCACTACAACAAAGTGACAGGTACAAAAGGAAACTGCACCATAACACTGCTCTATTGAGCTGATACAGCTGCCTATTTATACTTTTATACACGGTAAAACTACCAACATGGTGTAATTTAATGCAGTGTATGTTTCCTATCATCCTAATTTCCAGTTATGCCCCTTTTCGTATCTGTCCTTAAAAAGATTATTGAAGCAATTCGTTAGTTGTAGTCGCTATTCTTTCAACTCTTGGCTTAAGTACAAATTTGTAATGGTAGGATATGGTAGGAAGCATGCACTGAGCAGAGAGTAAGAAGCCAGCAAATAAATGAAATACACAGTCTGAAGTTTTGGAGTGACACAAGGACAACCACATATATCCCTTAGCAAAGTAAAGCTATTATCAGCTATTACTTAATTGCTTAATAGAAATGTCCACTTATGTAGCAATTTGACCAAAAGCAGTGGAAATCCATATCAAGACTTAATGGTGCACTTAGAAAAATAATGTTGCATTAATAGTCTGAAATATGACTCTGCGTATATCCTCTGCCTGGGAAAAGATGTAATTTGATTATTCTGAATGATATATGCTCAACATAGAACTCTGAAATTTCTATATGTAACATGAATTATTGAGCATATATGTGAAAATGACATGTGAATATTGAATGGCTATTCCCAACTGCATCAAGACTTTAAATCCTGAAGCACCTAATTTATCTTCCACAAATAAGATACCTACTGAGATAGTAAGATATCCAGTGAAAAGAAGCAACTTAAAGAAGATCAAAACCAAATTCAATGGCAAAGATGCATTTGCATAGAGACACAATTCTTAGTGGTTAAACAAACAAAACAAAAAAAAAAATCACAAATCTGGAGGTACTGATGTCTTCTCAGTTAACATCTGCCACTCAAAGTCCCTCTCCTTAACAGCTGCTTCTGGAAAGCTTATTTGCTTACTTGTATTTAAGGAAATGCCCAGAGACAAAGTCAGGAGTTATTTACTTTCCCTTGGTTCCTAATATATGAGAGAAGTGTGGTCAGGTAGCACAAGGCTCTGCTCATCCTCATCAGATTCATCTTCACTGTGTTTAGTTCCTGTGATGGTGTAAATCCAGAAAGCTGCATAGGCAGTAGGTGAGAATTAAGGAGGAGAAGCCTTGCACTCAAGTCCTGAGGTGAAATAATGGTACCCTGGCTCAAAAACAAACTACCACAAAGCATCGTAACACTTCTACCCTAACCTTTATAAGGCTTATGAGAAAAGGGACTCTGATAAGAATGAGAAGCATCAAATGATTTTTACTGTGTCCTGCCCTAGATGGGGGTCATACCCATGTCATCATCTAATATTCCCTAGACCGAGGATGAGAAAAGATGGGAAAGCCACTCAAAGCCCATGGGAACTGCTAAGGACCAAGCAGGAACTTGGCTGGACCACAGCTGTTAATCATGTTTTACTTGTATTTTGTCCAATACACAAAGCTTCACAGTTTGCATATGCAAATAGAAGCCACTCCTGCTCCTTACGTCAGGGTTGTTTTCAGAAGGGAGAAAATTACTACAGAGAAGAAATGAGTCTGCGGTGTACACAGAAGCTACTACCTTTACACTTAATTCGTAACCATAACTGCCTTGGGGGACAAACATCAACCACTTTCACACTATAAAAATAGTATCTGCTTTGTATTTGAGTTATCTTCTGCAGCGCAAATGAGTAGACAAAATGCTGGCCTCTGTAGATGCTGGCATGTCTGCAAGAATCAAAGAAAAAACTCGTATTTTAAATTAATTATTGCCATCACATTACTTTAGGGTTTGAGAAATCAGTTACAGGACACATTTTACTCTGAAGATGCTCCCTCAAGCAGCAAAGGAGCATATAATTTCCAAAGAACTCTCACAAAACTAAACACATATGATCTCAGACACAGAGAAGAAACAGGGAAATGCTACTGACAAGTGCTAAAAGCTTACAAAACCTCAGCAGCACTCTGTCAAATAGCTGACCTGGAGTAGACTGCAGCATTGAGTGATGTTCGGCAAGCCTGATGCCACATAACCATGAAGAATTAAAAATATTTCCAGATAAATCAGAATATTCTTGTTCATCCCTGGAATTAAATAGTAACACCATCCTCTTAACTGTTCCTTGCTCAAAACAAAGACTAGTAATCCTTTACAGTTACAAGGATGGACATTCACAAAGTCAGACCCCACAATTCTCTCACCATTCTCCACCCAATAGGGTTTTCATTTTCCTCATAAATAAGAACACCGGTTAAACCCAAGAACAAACAAAACCATACATTAAAGGATGTAACACTGATTAAAATGGTGGGTTTTTTTTTTTCCAAGGGATCTGTAAAATCAAGTTGGAAGAGAAAAGACAGCCTGCTTGATAGAACATCACAAGTATGGCTGTGGATCTGTCTCCCCCAAAAAATGAAGCTGGCAGTCTTCTATAATCAGAAGATTTCAGTTAAAAATATATGACCTCAGCCAAAAACCTCATCATAACAGGTTAACTAGTCTATGATTCTATGATGAACTCCATACAACTTCAATGCATAAAGCAATGATACCAATTCTCAATGGTAGCCAAAAATACCACCTTGTGAAAACATTAACAGCTACCTAGTAGTGCTAGATGTTCTGAATAAAAATATACGAAACAGTAAACAGGCTAAGTTTTGAAGAATGGCAGTTTAAGAGTTCAGTCAGAAAGGCGCTTGATTTGTATAGAGTAAAAAATATATTCATATAAATGTATCTATATAAATATATAGGTATAAAAATATTTTCCCACCTAGGCAGCAGATATGTGAATGGCCTGCATTTTGTTTCAGTGTCTTCCACTCCTCAGAATACTGTACTACAGTGGTATTAAGGTGATTACTTGAGAAATGGTTGAAACAAGCCATTTGTTGCCAGAATATAAACCCAGAAATTAAATGATGGCCAACACTTCTCAAGCAGTTAACATTTTAACTAAGTTTCTAATACAGCCAAGTAGTACTAATAGTTGATAGACACCTGCCACATCAGTTAAATAGTGGTTTAAAGCATTATAAACCATTATTATAAAGAAATTTTTTGATTCTTGATCAATGTAACTATGTATTAACAACTTGTTAAGATAGCCACTAATAATTTATTATGCCTTAATTACAGCCAGATATAACTGTGACCTTTAATAATGTGACATGATAGAGAAGTAATAAAAGACCAAAGACTAGACTTTTAGTCCTTGAGACAAGGACCTTAGGATAAGGTCTTTAAGTGACCAAGGATCACTTAGAGAACTAAGACTACTGAATGCTACACAAAAGCCAATGCATTTCTCCAGCTAAGGCTATGTGATGAACCATATCTACGTTATACTGCTCCTGCAGCATTATAGCTAGAAACGATCTAGGGATCATCCAGAGAAAGAGTCAGCCTATTACCACCCCTCAGAACTCCAGGTTAAGATTTTTTACCTATCCCAAGTCAATAGATTTGACAGGAGTTGCAGAAATGTTCTAACATTAACTGTCAGATAGCTGCTCGACCTCCAGCCTATCTCCATTGCAGATAATGATATGGCTCTCCAGTCAACCCATTAGTGAAGTTCAGCTCCATTTCAGGTGAGAACTGCTGACTCGAAATGCCTTCCAAATCTCACCTGGCTTTTGTCCTCTAGAAAGGCCACTGCTCTTTCTCCTATTTCAGTCAGTCTAGACAGAGATCAAGACTTCCACTAGAGGATCTTGCAGGAACTATTTCAGACACATTTGGTCTGTGGTTTCCTCCACATATCTGGACCCAAAACTTTCAGTCATTTCCTCAGACACGTGTCTCAGGAAAGCAGTTTTGCTTAAACTCCAAGCATTTAGCTTCTAGAATCAAACTAGCTCCCATGACATAGCTTTCCATCTGGTGATGCAGGAGCTCATTTATGTTTATTTGTTATGGTTTTATATGATGCTTGAGCATCTCCTGAAGAGGAAGGTGTAAGCTCTTACACCCACATCCTTTGCTATTTCTTGCAATGCTGCAGGGACTGCTTCTTTACTGTATTTTCCAGGTACTTCTGGTACATCTGCAGTTTAAGAAAAATTTCTTCTTACTCTCTCTGCATCAAGATTGTATCTTCAAGCTGACACTTTATTCTCAAAAATGGTGTGAGAATACACTTTATTCTCACATATGTCTCATGACTTCTCCTGTCACTCCATCCCAACTTTCCCACCATGATTTTCAGTGAATATTTGCACTGTCATAAATACGTGCCAGCCAGACAAGTCATCACAGAAAAGCTTGAGCTTCCTTTTAGGTAAGAGCTTTCATCCCACCAGGCTTTGCTTTCATCCCACCAGGCTTTGCTTTCATCTGCCTTTCTTAAAAGCCATCCCATCCAGAGTTTCCATACAGAGCTACAGGTTCCTGAGTTTTGAGTAGGACAATGCTCCTCAGCTTTTGTTCTCCTCAGATTTATTTCTGAGCCTCACCAGCCAGGGCTGGAACTGGAATCAAGGAGTAGGGCCAGCTGAGCTTGTTTCTCCTCTTTAACCCCATCTTTACCACAGCACCTTTGACAAAGAATGCTACAGACATAGAAGTGTTGAGAGGCACGTAAAAGTCAGATGAATTTAAAAACCAAATGCAGAAAAAAATTACTGGCCATATAAACACTTAATTACTTCAGGCCTTACTGTCTTTTCAGATGGACTACTGTCTTTGCTTGAAAAGCAACAATGTCTAAATCGTAGGGATTTCTAATATAGTAAAATGCTATTCCATGTGGAACAAGTAAATTTAATAGGGTTCTAATTTAATCTACAGGTCCCTTGTTAATAATTCCAGGAGAAAAATTAAAATCCTGAAACAAACTTAGGATTCCCAACCATGAAAGCAAATAACAACTGCAGTCAGTAGCTACATCTATCTAAGCCATCAGAGCAATTCTTTCTATTGAAGATGACAATCTATCTGGGTGTACTCCTGTATAAATAAAACCATCACAAGCAGGACAGCCACCTCAGCACAGGTACCACCTAAGCTGGGAGTCTGAGGAAAGTGGGGACACTCCAGTGGCATCCCAGGAGTCCAGATCCATTGGTGCAGTGAGCTCATTCCCAAGTCAGTCCAGTGACTCCCATCTCATTGCACCATGCACCATCATTTCCTCTCAAAAGAAGTGGTCCAGATTAGCCAGCAGCCCCAACAGCCATGCTACTGATCGAATACAGAGTAGCTCCAGCTATTGCATATATAACTATCCCATATATACATATAGATCTCTAGCATGTGAAAAGTTTCATGATCAGACCCTTAGCAGCTTTTCCTTACTAAAAGGATGATCTCTTTCTTCTCATTTCTGATATCTGGAGATGGAATGCAGTACGGATTCAGACTTCCAGCATTTGCACCTACAACTTTGGTTTTCTAAATTTTGTTTGAAAAGTCACACAGAATGTTTTCAAAATCAAATCCGAACTAGTGAGACCAAAACAGAGAAATAGATTTGGATGTGGTCATTGGCACCGACACCACAAAAAGGAGCAGATGAAGAGGAGAAGGGCAAGAACAAAGCCTTAACATAGTTCACAACTCAAGGAGGTGGTATTTGATGAGCAAATGCTCCTGTACTATGCCAAATCCGTTAGCAGCTCCAAATCAGACAGACAGTCCCCATGTATTTGTGTCACAAAACCTACATTTACAGGAAGACTATTCCCCTTTGCAGGGAAGGCTTACCAAGAAAAAAAACCCTTGTAATGAAAAACAGCATAGAGAATAAATTACCATAAATTCTTTGTATTTCAGCTGCATGCATAATAACGTGGGTACGAGCTTCACACTGTAAGCACGAGAACATTCCTGAATATCCTGATGACACCATGATTACAAACAAGGATGAAGAAGCTTTAATCCAACCATGTTCTTTCTCTTTCACTCCACAATCCATGTTAGCTGCTCTTCCTATTTAAAACAAAGTTGATTTTGAAATAGTAAGTCTGATTCTGTTTATCTTAACACCTAATTAAAAAAACCCTTGACAGTGCATACATGTCCGCCTACACCCCTCCCACCCCCATTTTCAGGAAAAGATGAGATTTTGAGACTTTCTTAAACACGACTGAATTTTCCAGATACATAATTTAGATACCCACTTCATAAAATATGTAGCAGACATGTTTTCCAGAATATTCCCTTGAACAAAAAGGATTCACAGACCCCTTGAAAGTAGTGCATGGACTGTGAATAGTCCATTGGACACACACTGAATAACATTATTTCCATCTAAACCTTGGCTAAGCTATTTTAAGTCAAAATATTTTAACTCAGTTAAACCATTCAGATCTATAAATCTAGATTTAGTTTCCTAAGTTGCTGCAGCTCGGCAGAGCTGACCACTTTCACCTCATGTGCAAAGAATTTTCCCGATGTCACCACTGCATCATTAAGTTTTGGTGGAATTATATACAGATTTTCCACCTGAGTTTGTAAATTGTTCATGATAACTTTCCAAGTCACTTGGTGTGATGTCCTCAGATTTGTAGTCAGTATTTACCTATGCCTGCCAATCCTACAGTTTGTTTCTGAACAATAACTGTCTAATCTATTCTTTTGCTAGTCACCATGATTTTTGATACCTCCAAATACTCTCCTGTTTCCATGTGTTAAGGCATAAGCTCCAGACATCACAGCATTTGATGTCTTAGAGACAAGTGGTGTAGATACACCACATGAGATAGAAAGTTATTTTGTTCTTGGATAAGCAACACAATGATTTTACTTCAAATTACTGTATTTCTTCTTTTTCCGCAATCAATCACATTGAACCTCAAATGACAACAAAGTAAAAACAGTACAATTAAATCACATTCTGATTCTCAAACTCAGGCATATAATGAAATCTTGATCAACAAAATAAGTGAAAATATAATTATCGATCAATCTGAGAAAGTAAGCAGAAAGACATATTGATAAAATCTGAAATTTCTTTTAGTTAACCATAAATCACTCAAATGCCTGAAAACACAGTGTTTCAAACAGGTTACCAAGCTTCATCTCTTTTGGTATGTATTCTCAAAAACATCACTGTGGGACAGACTAGGGAAATTAAGAGGAACCACCATAACTACAAGCCTGCTTCGCTCTTTCCAGCACCATCTATCCCTCTGCTATTTCCTTTTTATGATAACATGGATAGTAGGATTGGCTGTGAAAAGATCAGAAGAAATGTCACTTACTTCATTACTCTGTGACTCATTATGATTAAATTGATGGAGGGGGAGCTCATTACAGTAATTTTTTGGCTCCAGAATAATTCCTGAGCAATACTGGAAGCCGAGAAGCTTCTCACGCAGTGAATGAGCATGTGAGCGGATGTATGGCCATACTGAGTGCTACCTTCAGTGGGAAAATACACTGGAAATGTTAACTTTGGCCTTTATTTCTTCTTAGGCAGCTATCCATCAGCTTTCATCAATATCAAGACAATGCAAGTTTAAAATTGCAACAAGTAAAAATTCATACACAGAGACTGTATTCTGTGATTTGTAATATGCATTTAGCTACCGGGCCCTGAAATTTACCAAACATAAATCACTAAAAGCAAAAAACCCCAAGTGCTATATTTTAACTTTTTACATGCCTGCCTTTTTTTTTTTTTCAATTATTCTTTCTTCTTGATGTAACCAACTATAAAATTCTCTACTTCAAAAGTAAGTGCAGCAGAAAGATGACGCTGTCAAAGTAACTTCAAAGCTACACATACTTGGTCTCCCACTTACGTGGCTAATGCCCATTCCAGAAGATAATCATACCTCCTTGACTATCCAATGGAGACAAGAAGAATTTGCAAAGCCTGTTACCTAATCTGCTGAAAAAGCAATAGCTTGGCTTCACTACTGCCTTTGCAATGTCCTATACCCAGCTACTTATTTGAGAAAGTAAAAGCACTTCTGATAGCCAGAAGAAAGAAAACCCACCACCAAAACAACACAGCAGATATGAAATGTGCACTGAAAGTCAAACTGACTTGGCTAGAACTGTAACTGCCATTTGACTCCCTCGGAGACAGCTGCAAAGCTCAGTACTGAGTACGCCACATCCCAGCCCAACTACTCCAAGCTCTGCATGTGGGTAAATTGCGAGGACGTAAATCCCATGAAGAATACGGGCAGAGTTTATTTTGTTATCAGAAAAACTATTTCTGTAGGGCCTAAGTGAAAACTGGATGAAGATTTTCTGTTATGTTGGAAAAAGGAGATCTCCACACTGTGCTACTGCCACAGATGCAACAAAAGAGAAGTCAGTCTTACTCCCTGGGGCTAAAGTTACTACCTCAGTGTAGCTGTCAGCCAACACAAAGCAGCTGCTGTTCAATATTACATAGCAAATGCACATAAGTGGCTCTCAGACTCATGTTTGCAGGAAATCCTGCTGCTGGTGGTTTGGTGGCCTTGCCTGAATCATCCTGACATGGTCGATAACAGCAATGTAGAAGAGGGGACTGTATTCTTCTACAAAGCGAGCTCAAGCACTTCCTCAGGCGTAACTTGCTCCTGCTGGAATTTGGAAGGGCTCCTGCTGCTTTGGAAGCTCCTTAACATTGACTAAAAGCGGCTGTCAGGGACATTTATCACACGGCTCCAGAGTGAAAACAGAGACAAGATGCAACTAGACAGTCTTCTGGACTTCTGGAACTCCCTCACCAACACTGCATTTCTCTGTAGTTTTTGACATGTATTAAAACAAAACCTTACACAGAAACCCTTTCCCCTCCCCCTTCCTTCTCATTCTTTGAGAATTAATAATTAAGTTTATGTTCATTTCTTTTTGAAGCATGTAATTTCTTTTTACTTTCAAGAATGTGGTTTTTTTTGGTCCACTAAAAAAAGAACTGCTCATACTACATATCTGCTCAGGTTGTCATGCTTTCCCTCAATTACTACCTGCTTTTAGCTCAATGGAACAAGAACTATCATAATTTATGCTTAGGTTAAGGAAAATGAAGTCCTGACCCACAGGTGCTATAACAATATTGAAATATCTTAGGTCTACAAAAATTGATGTACATGTACCTAAACATGTCACTAAAGAAAAAAAAAAAAAACAAACAACCAAACAAAATCAACCAACCAAACAAAACCCCCAAACATTCACCCTGTCACTGGAAAATTTGAAATACTCAAAACGTGCCCTCCTTTTGACTGCTGGGAAGAAGGCAATGATATATCAACTTCAGTCTCATAACGTGGTAGGAAATTTCGTCTTTGTTATTCATGACTGGCTTGTGATATAGCCAAGAACAACATGCCCACAGTATCTTTGCAAAGCTGCGCTGGTCTCTGACAGGTCATAACACATGCCGGGTGTCCCCCCCGCCAAAAAGGATCTAAATGCCAGATAATTCCTTTAGCCAGATAAGGCTGTCAAATTCTAGTTCATTAAAAGCATAAATGTTTCCTTGAGAGTATTGTGGATTTAAACTGTGTTTTATTGGTGACATTTACCAATGCACTATAGTAATTTAAGTCACTTGAATAGCTGGTATTTCTTTGCTAAACATCTTTCTTTATTCACCACTGAGAAGCGAAGGCAGAGTAAGCCTGTTAGATCAGGCATTATTTCCAGTAACGCTTTTTTCCCCACGAAGTTATGCCTAGTGTTTGTCCCTTCATAATCAGTCCAATCTGAAGTAACTTTTCTGCCCCAATGCACTTTCAAGGAAGCTTCTTTTTCTATCAAAATCATAATTTCCTACAGCATTAATAAAAACTGCAGATGAGCAGTTCAAGGGATAAAATATAGAGGTTGCTGTGGAGACTTATGGAATACTTCCTCTTTCTCTGTAATTACAATTTTCTCATCTGAAGCTTTCTTTTAACCTTCGCCCAGCGATGAATATGTTGAAGATTCAGTCTTAAAAGGCACCGAACTACTGGAGGAGTGATGTTCTAAAGCAAATCCACAAAAGAATAATGGGAACAAGAAGGATGAGCATCTTTAAAACTCCATACACTCACAGGAGTTAGGGTATGACACAGCACCTGTGATAACATTGTGGTAACTCAATTTGATGATGCAGAAAGTCCCGTTCATTCATATTCTTAACAAATTTAGAATCTTTTAATATAAAGCTTTTACTTACTTCTTAAGTTAACAATCTGACTTTCCCTTGGCAGGGGAGGGGGGGAAGTTTTGAAAAGTTTCTTTTTGCTTACAACTCGCATGAACTTGGCCCTCCGGGATAGTCTTCACCCAGTGCAGTCCTCCCTGTGTGTCCCACAAGCAGCCCTCTCCCCAGGCCAGCAAAACTCCCATCAAGGAACGCAGGTAGAGCAGCAGAAATAAGGTTACCTTTCATTGATTTACTTCCACTGTTTGGAGAAGTGCTGCAACCTATGCTGACAGAGAGACTCGCCTGCTTAGGGGCTGTGCCTACAGCCCGACTTTCTGGCAGCAGAAACACATCAGCACCATGGCAGTGGCGGAGAATGAAATGGAGATGGAGCACCACTCCTGGGAATCCTGCTAGGAGACAGATTAAGCTGCAAAAATGCAGAAATCTGCCAAAAAATGCAGGTACACTCTTAACCCTAATTTAGGGGTGTCACTAATTTAGAAGATCCCCAAACTAAGTATTTATAAAGCTGAAGAGAGCGTGAGTCCACCTTTCCCCTGGGCACATGAGGAACCAGAGCCTATTTCCAGCTGAAGCCTCCCCTTGCAATACATTCCTAAAATGTCTGGGTAAGTACTACTACATAATTGTAGACCCTAACTTTATATGGGATAAAATATTTTCATAAAATGACTAGATTTTAACTCCTAGTGTTTAATCCTTGGCAGCTCAGTTCCCTGTTTCTCCCCATGACACACACGTTTCCAGCAGAAGAGGCTATGCCTTCAGCACATCTGCTTCACCTCCAGCTTCTCTCACATCTTCATTTCTCTTTCACTCATTGTCCTCTTTCCCATTTGCTCTGCAGAGCTCCTGGTAGCACTGTATCTCACACTACTGATGCTTGTTCTCCCAGTTTGCAACTCAGCTCTCCTTTGCTTGACAGCAGAGCACTTGCGACCATGGGCTCCACCAGCTGACTGCAGAGCAAAGGATTGCAATGTGTATCATCTCTTTTCTTCTCACCCAAGCCACCCTTCTCCTTTCCATATTTCCTCAAGCTTCACCTCCATTCATGTATTTCTGTGGAATTCAGATACTTCATTCAGAGCCTCCTGTGGGAACCAGACAGGCACAGGCAGAGAGCTAATTTGGTTGCAAAGAAGAATCAAGTGCTCTCATAAGAATTTGAGGATGGACATGTATTTTTGCACAAAATTTGCAGTGTCTATTGTGCTGTACCTAATACATGTTCCTGTCTAGTACTTTGCTCCAGCCTACCTCACACCTTCTGTGCTGCTCATCCAGATTGGGTTCATGACAGAAACAAAATGCTAGAGTATTTCTGAGTCTCTGCCCTCTGGTGTCTGCTAGAACTGTTTGAAACAGCAATGACACTGAAACTAAACTCAAAAAACATTCGCAATGCACTTCTATCCTGCAACAGTGCTGATACGTGGAAAGATGCTTGCGTACGAACACTCCATCCATGAGCCAGCCTGGGGTTTCATTATTTACAGGTCAAATGTCCTACTTGCATTCATATGAAAACTGGCATCACTTGCCGATAAACTCAATAAACTATTTTTTTGTATAACTGCATCTTTATTATTCAGCCTACAAACTGCCAGATAATATTTTATTTATTTATTTATTTTAATTTTCCTCAGAATACTTTTGAGAGGATGGAAGTACTGCTATCCCCATCACACAGCTAGGGACAAGGCACAAAGTCTAAGACACTTGCTGAACTCCTGTGTAAATTCTGCAGGAATTAGCGAAAAACTTCTACAATCCACCCAGGTCCTGCAAATCTAAATGTGCTTGGAAAAACCCTCCCTACATCTTACACATGCAACAGAACTGCCATATCAGGTATCTTGGTACTAATCTCTGATAGACATCTGACAGCCAATGTCCACTTACCATCTGTTTTTATCACTGTTTTCAGCTTTCTCTTCACACCTTACAGGCGCCTGCACACAGTTATATCAGCTTATCTAAAACAGAGATAATTTCTCTGCAGAACGCCAGCTATGCACACATTTCTCAGATCATCAGGGCTGCAGCACTGCTGCTACTTTAAGTAGTACATGCTTGATTTGGGAAGTATTTTTACGTCTGTCTTTTCTGTCAAAATTTCACATAGATTGGTTAGTATGCTACTGTACTTTAGATTGCCCTGAATAATTAATAAAGAGTTTGCCAGGTCTTGAATATATTAGCAGTGAAGACATATTGCTTGAACTTGTGAACTGTGATCAGCTTGCTGCAAACGAGAAAATCTTTTCTCCCCCCTTCATTAATTCTTACAAGAATACGTTCAAAGGATTGTTTTGAACAAAAAGACAATATTGCATACTACTAATGCTCATTAAATATAATAAATGTACCTCTTTTGTTCTACACATACTCGGTGCTGGAAAGTCTAAACAACAATTACCAAAGGAACATCTTCTTAACAAAAATTAATCTCTCTTCCTCTCCCTTGGCAATCGTAATGCAGGCACTTACCATTTCAAAGCAATCCTGGCTAAAGGCACTCTTAAGCGCAAATAAAAAAACCAGAATTGATGGAAATCTAGAAGGGAGAAAGTCATGAAATGTTCTCTGCTCTCTCATAGTCTTTGCCAACTTCAGTAACTGTTCCTAACCAGTGATGAAGAAATGCGAGCAAGGAGATTGCACTCCAGACTGCCACAGACCAGCTGGGCGACATGTGACAGGTCATGGCCACTCTTTGCCTTCATTTTATCTGACAGTCTCTCAATAAAATCTACAAATATATATCTAAATACAAAACAAAAGAAAAAAAAATCCAAGTTCAAAGGAATATATTTTTGGGGGGTTGGCATTTTTTGGGGAGGTTGTTTTGGTTTGGGTATTTTTATTACGTTTGCTTCATTATAAACACTCTGAGCAATGCCAAAACTTCCCTTGCTGACAGACTTATGTACAGCTCTTCCCTGTGGGCAATATCCTACCTTCTCATGAAATTTGTGCTAATGGTTACTGTTAAGGAAGAGCTACTGATGGTGGCCCTGAAGTTCCCACATCCTAGCAGAAAAGCATTTCCAGATTTTGCTTCCACTCTTTATTCATTCACTGCAGGTTGTTTACTAAGTCAGCAGAAACACGTAAGTCACTTTCAGAAACATAATGGAAAAAAAAAAAAAAAGATGTGAACAACTTGGATAAACGTGTTGAGTACGAAAAAACCTCAAAGCATATTTCCAAAACCCTAATTGAATGTACAAAGCCTGAAAATCCATGCTGACTGCCTATTTATAGAACTTGTCAGCACTCTTGAGAGTTTTCAGAACTAATTTTAGAAAGACAAAGAACTAACCTATGTTCAAAAGTCCTTACAGATCCTGTTACTTAAGATTCTTTACTTCATTCAAAGCAAGATGTTGACTCAGTTTTATTACTGTAAACTTGTATCTTTATAAACAACTTAATGACAAAAAGAGACCCCATGGTTAGGATTACTGTTAAAATAATGTACAGGCTGGTAACTTGCTGTACACAGCCAGGAGTAATTCTCTGGAACACTGGAAAGCAAATTATAATCTGCATCCAGCTACACTCAGAATTCATCCTTTGATGCTTCAGGCCCCTAACCAATTTTTAGATAACTGATTATGTTGTAAACTGGAGTGCACCATCCTGCGGTTTAGGCTTCCTTTATCTCACTGTATTGGAAACATATTGGGAGCATAAAAATCTATGTCTGCAGAAAGGATCTGTATGCGCAGCCAGTGCTAAATTGTCCTGAAGATACACTATAAAGCGTTGATGGGTGAAAGGCAGACCACTCAG
This sequence comes from Nestor notabilis, assembly GCF_000696875.1. NCBI lineage: Eukaryota > Metazoa > Chordata > Aves > Psittaciformes > Psittacidae > Nestor > Nestor notabilis. The sequence goes on along the minus strand of NW_009921365.1, from coordinate 8,715 downwards.
CTCCTTACACTATGTGCTGTGTAACAGCAGTTGACATCTTTATCAGAGTGCTCTTACTCTGTTTCCATTATAATAGTATCCAGAATAACTTCACTGATCTGGATATGTTAAAAAATGCACTCCTGCCTCTAACAAAAAGACACCTTTTTCGGAAGCAACTTCATGCAGTAGACACAGCTTCCTAAAAGATTTGTTCTTGGGGCTAATAAATGAAAAAAACAAACATGTCCATACATAAATTAACCACAGCCAAAGCTCTGTAAGGCACTGCTTGAAAGGCAATTTTTAAACTATAAAGTACTTGCAAAGCTGACTAGCTTACACATTTCAGCAATGTTTCACTATTGTACTACACTGTTGTAACTTGAAGTAATTATTGTAAATTGTGCAATTTTGATTTAGCACGTATATTCAATGTAAATGATTACCACAGGCTCTTTGGTATGCACAGCATGCATACTGCTCAGTGCCTGAGGTCTTACAGAAATAAATTTGGGGAAAAAAACCCTAGTATTTCTCCACCACTCAAAGAAATCCCTATTCTATGATAAAAGCAGCTGTATGAAGAGCAGATCTGTGGTTGTGCTTACAGCTTCAAATGTGGCATTTCCTCATATTCAACCGGCCTGAATATAAGTTACCATCCCCTCCAAGCCCAGTACTTCTCATACAGACATCTGTAAAAATGGCTACTACTTCAGATTCTTAATAGGAGCTTTTAGCTTACCTTGCTCTTTTGGGATGGGAAAGAGCTTAAAAAAAAAAAAATTAAAACCCCTCTTGTCAAATTTTAGTAGCTAATACGGTAAAGAAGATACTTTTTCTCCTTTCAGAACTGCTTAACCACTTCAACATTGCTTAAAATATATATACTTACACACACATATATATCTCCAGATACATATAGATAATCATAACTAAAAAGAGACCAAGCCAGCAATATTTCAGCTCAAAGGTGAAAGCATGAGAGATTTATGCATGAAAGAAATCAAGTAACTACAGCACAAACTCCCATCTGCCATAAACATTTTAACTGCTATTGAAAACATATGTAACTGAAAAAAAGCATAGAAACAACAAACAGGTGTAGAAACAACACAGCACCACCCTGGTGTACTAAACAGGGTTTTTGGTTCTTAACTATACAGAGTAGATCTAAATTCAAATCATGTCTCAGCATGTATGAGACAACAGTCTCACACAGCGTCCTTCTTGCAAACTGCATCATCAAATAAAATAATACTCTTCTTCCTTGGTTGTTTGTTAATGGACACAAATCTGGAGCTTCGCCTCAGCTTGATAACATCCAATTTCATTACTGAAAATGTAGTGACCTCCAAAATAACAACTCACAAAAATGAAATCTAATACACATTAAGGGAACGAACTCATAGTATTTTGAATTTCGTGCATGAATAATTATTGTACACTTCTTGTTTGCCATATATTTTGCCCTAAGAGGGGACAGTTGATACAGTGGAAGTTGTGGATACAGTGGAAGCTGTGGATGCCCCACTGCTGGCAGTGTTCAAGACCAGGTTGGACAGGGCTTTGAGTGGAAGGTGTCCCTGCCCATGGCAGGGGGTTAGAACTGGATGATTTTTAAGGTCCCTTCCAACCATAACCATTCTATGATTCTATGAAATAGGGGAGAAGAGAAGGCTTTGTGTACAGCAGCCTCAGCAGATGCAGTGGCCCTTACACCCAGCGATACAATACAGCATGGAAGGAGTGTGCAGGCCAGGGGCAGTGGTGAAGGAGGACCCATTGCTGGGAGGGGAGGGAGGTTGGACTAGGTGATCTTTGAAGGACACTTCCAACCCAAACCATTCTGTTATTTTACAAGTGTGCCTGTGACCTACAACTGCTGTAAGTTTGAGGGTAGAGGGCAGAGGAGGAAACTAACGTTCCTATCTGGAGATGACCCTGGAGTTGAGGACAATAGAGGTACATGTTGTGCTGCAGGGTGTGACTCAAGGCTACAGTAAGGAAGAGCAGCAGTGGATCACTGACCAGATTTTGGAGAGTGTGCCTACAACTATACAGTATTTTTGCCCTGAAATTCGCTCAGAACACTTGAAGATTCTCCTGCCAGAGATTTTTAAATGACACACTGAGCACGTGTAGCAATCTGAAGAGACACAGCTCTGCTTTTTACTTTGAAATACTAAGACGAAGCACAGGAAGAAGGGAGTGCAATTGTAGAAGACAATATTGCCTCAACATCTCCCTTTTGGGAAGAATTGCTATTGGAGTCTCCAGTTGCCCAGATGAGGCATTTCCATTTACATCCCTATCTGAAAGAAGAAGAAATTAAGTTGCAAGCTTACTTCATCGATATAGGCATGAAAAATGACACAGACAAATAAAGCAGGAATTTCCACTTTTTGAGGTACAATTTACTGCACACGTATCATTTATTAAAAACACAAAGACACTAATCACGTGCGCAACATACCTATTTCTTTTCACTGTGGCAGGGCCTAGAAATAAAGAAATGATTTTCAGGAACTGCACAAAGGTACAGCATTAGCACACAAGAAAGAGCCAAGCAGAAGCACACTGGGGGAAAGTACTAAAGCAAGGAAAATTGCTTTTGGAGCAAAGAAATTCAACGGAAGCACCAAACCCCAAGACTAGTAGCAAGATGGAAGGGTAGGGGATCTCCCAGCCGATGCAGCAGCAGGAGATTGCCAGCTGGTGGCAAAAGTCCTCTCTACACTAACAACATGAAGGTCCACTCCTGTTGAGCAGTCCATAACTGGTGTCTGAGATGCAAAAGCCAAGGGCAGAACATACAAGAGTCAGCTAAAAGAACAAAGGTTTTACTCAACATAGTGAAAATTCAGGAGCTTGTCAGTTAGGACAGCAATTTGAGTCTGGCATGCATCAGGCTTACAAGAGAATACATGAATATATCTCTAGACTGCCTTTTTAAAAAAAAAATTGACTGTTAATAGTAAGACAACCATAAGGCACATTTCTTTAATGTAAAAAATCAATAGTATCATGCCAATTCCTATTGGGAGAGAGTGGGAAAAGGAAGGAGTCTCAAAGGAAGTTAAGATTATTTCAAAGGAGAAAATCCCAGTAGCCTGAGTTCTGTTGAATGATGGAAGTGTGAAAGAATTGATGGCTATGATGTATAAGAATATCGATTATTCCCAGGGAAACTGTATTTAACTGGAGCAACAACTCTCATCGGTGAGAGACTAGATTAGTGCCCAGATCTCTCTTATAAAGACATCAGCAGACAAAAAGGTTCCTCTACTCAAACCAGGAAAAGAGAAAACGCTGCCTTCCAACCTGATAAATGTGTAATAGAGCTACCAAAATAGAAACATTTTACACATATGAGAAAAGCAGGCATTATCCAACACAGATTTGAAAGAGAAGCAAATCTGCAGAGGAGGGGATGAATAATAAATACTTAGGTTCATATGATTTGAACAATATGGCCCTGCACAGCAACCTAAAGAACAGAAAAATGCATTATATAAGTTTGATTGTGATATTCTTGTCTTTCCTGTTACTGACCTTGCTGTATTATCATCTTACTCTTTCATGCTTCTGTAAAAAAACCAAACCCAAACCCTAATTGATTTTGACCTATCCTGACTAAGAATAAAAGATTTCTGCTGTTTTGAGCTAGACTGATACAAATAGTTTCATTCACATATGGATTGTGTTTCCCTCTGCACAGTAATGTCCATTAACTGTTTCATAGAACCCAAGCTAAAAGACAGAAGCTTTTTATTTGCAGACACATAATGCTACCATAATGTCGGAAGTTCCTACAAAAAAAAAAAAAAAAAAAAAAGAGCCCAAATCCCACACCAAACCTTTTTACACAGAGCAGGAAAAATTATCAAACAGATTTCTTTTTTCTTTTGTTATTTTTAGAAACTAAGACCTGTTCATTTCTGAAGAGGGAAGGTGTATTATCCAGACAGATTTTCACATAGCTGCTTTAATAATCACAAAGGACTCAGAGTAAGATGAAAGTAGTATTTTAAAGTTCTGAGTGATAAAACCAGAGACTACAAAGATTTACAGTAACATAAAATGCACACTGCTCTAACAGGCAAATTAACTTCAGAAGCGTGACATGTGAGTGCAGCCCTGAAAAACACACGCTGCTGTCCGTACTTCATCCCATACAATAGTCTTTGGCATCTAAAGCATTGATAGAAATAGCTTATAAATTACATTAAACAACAGAAACTCAGCCTTAGTACTGGTCCCGACTATCACTGTCAGTTGTCAGAGCATGCACTGACTCAGGAGGGACTCCTCTGAGCGATCAGCAAAAAGACAAAATAATTATACCCCAAAATTAATTTAGCAGTTCACTTGGAAATAAAAACCTCCTTTTAGCAATAAAAAAAAAAAAAGAAAGAAAAAGAAAAAAAACCAGCATCCTATCTTCCTAGCAGGAGCACAGCATGGGACATATAAGGGGTTTAACTGAAAGAGCCCCTACACCCTTCTGTATTCAGAGTTCTTTGTTGCCTGGCAGTAAACTGGAAGGACGGTCATATTTAAAAGTAAAAACGTCAGGCTGCGTCTCTGGCAGGCTGCAATGGTGCCCCTGAATGAATAAGAAGGAAAGTACGTTACCTTTAGCAAGTCTCCTCAGGATTTGACAGCGGCATTTAAAAGAGACAGCTATCATTCTCGCTGCCTGCCTGCCCTGGCAGAGCGCGCTCAGGGCTCTGCTTGGGTGAATGCAGCAGAAACCTCTGAATTCCTCCTCCCGCACATACCAGGCGAAAGGTAGCCCCGGCGGGGAGTGACAAAGCTTAATTCCTCTTGGCTGATGCAGAGATCAGCCCCGTGTCATCCAGCAAAGCCGTGTCATTCACTACTACCACCACCACCACCTGCATAGGGAGATGAAGGGCTTAAAAAGCAGTATTTCTTTAAAAGCTAGAAAGCATCCAACTGCACACACAGGCGCGGATATTAAAGGGAGCCGTTCCCCAGTCTCTCACATTCCCTGGCTGTGCAGGGAGTGATGGTTGCTGTGCCAGGCAAGGGGCCCCATGTTTCAGCACCGGTGGTGATTTTTCATCTCTTTTTTCACATCTCCTTCCCTTATGTTCCCTCTGGATGATCTTAAGGTCCTTTCCAACCCGAACTATTCTATGGATATATAGGGCAACACCAGGCATCCTACTTCTGGGGTAGAAGGAGACTATTTCATACGGAAAATATTCTAATCAAAGCTTATTAAAGATTCAATCTTACAGATTTGTAGGGAAGAAGAAAAGAAAGACTGATTTTATAATCAATAAAGGTTTTTGACAATTTTAGACAAGTATATTACAGCCACTGAAGCACAGACCACAGGGGGAGAGAAAGAGTCGGAGGGACGTGATGGATTGTTGTGTGTGGGCAGGACCACCAAGCACTTGATCAAACCAAAATAAATAAAATGATGCTGCATAGAAAATACACGGTGAATCAGTTTTTTTCCCCTCACTAGAGAAGAGAGCAGCTTTTAGTGCACTGAGAATTTATTCTGCCAAACATGGCACCTTTTGTAAGATTTCTTCAGTCCACCAGGAGTTTTATCTCCTTTTACACCTATTCAAACAGCAAATTAACCTGCTTTTCCAATTCATTCAGAAAATGATGAAGTGGAGCTTAAATGAGAGCTCCATCCTACCTTTATGGAGCCAAATACTAAAGGATGAAACTCCACACCCATTCTAAAAACCAAGCAAGCAAACCAAAGTAAGCCGTATAAAGTCTGTCAAGTCACACTCATGCACAAATCCCAAGTGCTGCATCAGATACTCTCCTTTTAAACCACAGATAATTATTTCTTCGTCAAGACTTCTGCTTTACTTGGGTGATACATATAAAACAGTCTTCATATACTCTTGTCCCATTCACTTTCTTTGATTACAAAACCACTCGGTGTATCTTCTGCCATCTTTTACCCATCACTGTATTTCATGTTATGGTTTAGTGTCAGGGTGCACATCCCCTATCATCAGCTACAGAAAGCCAGGAGGAGGCACAAACAGCTTCTGCACTTGGAGCTGTTTCTCTCTCCCTGCCTGCTCTGCACCGCATCAGGAGCTCCATGCTTCCCATATTCCAACTCACCATTACAGTGGTTGTTTTTCTTATTTTTGCTGTATTGGTTATAGCAACAGCCATCTTTCCAAGGCCAAAGTGAAACATTCCATCAGCACAACTGCAATCGCCCAGACAGGCCCAGTGATACCGATTTTATCTTGTTGTCTTTAAAACCAGATAGGGGTAATTGAGTCATCTGTTCGCCAACCTTGTTACTGCTTCTCGTAGCAGCTGTCGTATCAAACAGCTGTAAAATCCAAAGAGCGGAAAAGCAGATGTACCTGAAGTCGTGGGCTGACCACTCCAGCCCTGAAACCCCAGACCTCTGGCCAGGGTGTGCAAGGAGGGCTGAAACCAGAGGAAGAAGTTGGAGATTTAAGCCCCTGTAATTCAGTGGTCTGGGAAGAAAATGGAAAATGTTGGACTACCACAGAGAGGAAAGGAGAGAAGAGTTGTATATTCTTGTACCCCCATAAAGACGAAAGTGAGGAAGAGTAAGTGGCTCTCTGTCTGATGATACTGCCAATATGCTTTTTGAGGAGAAAATCTGCCACCATTCCTTCTTGCCACCTCCTGCTCAGGTAACTGGACTTTCACACCAATAATACCAACCAATACCACCCTGCATCTGATTTCCTTTCATAGAATCACAGACTGGTTTGGGTTGGAAAGGACCTTAAAGATCACCTAGTTCCAACACCCCTGCCATGGACAAGGACACCTTCCACTAGCCCAGGCTGCTCACAGCCCCACCCAACCTGGCCTTGAACACTGCCAGGGATGCGGCTCTCTGGCTCCACTGGAAAACCTGCTCCAGAGAGCATGATAATGGCCTCAGCATGCAGCTCCTGCTCACAGCCCTGTTAGGTTTGAGATGCCGAAGCTGGCCTGGACTGTTTGCTCCCTTTCTGCAGACCAGCAGCCAGAATCCTTATTACTGTCTTTTCATCTGCCAGACACCCATCCTTGATGCCATAAATCTGGCCATGCCCAGACAGACCCATTTAAACACCTGCCCTTACCTCAAAGGTAACCAGACGATACTGCAAGATGATCGTTTAGCCACCCTAATGTTCATTCTTTGATTTTTCCCAGTCAAAACAGACAAGGAAGACTGAGTGTGGAGTCAGCACTGTCTACATCAGGCAGACAGGTCTCCACTCCCATCTCCTTGGAGACAGACCCTGCCATCACCTGCCTGCATGAGAGCCAGGTGAGCCTGCAATGCTCCTCCTGCCCTTCAAAACAAGGCGTTTTGCCAAGCAGCTCTCAACTCAAGAATCTGCTTTTGTCTTCTCTCCTTCAGAGTACAATTTTGACATCCTTGAGGACTTCTGCTGTGCAGAGAATGGCAAGAGGTTGTACCTACACCATGAGAAAGAACTGCTCACTACTTGCTTTTTTGTGATCTGACTCCACAACTTAGCCTGGTTCAGCCCCCTTGGTAAAGGAGGCAAAAGAGAGCACACTTAGAGAGCTAGGAGGCTGCAAAAACCAGAGTTCAGACACAGGAGAAAAATCAAGCCTTATGTGTAAGGACACAGTGAGCCCAGAGAGTAAGATGAGCTCCAATGGGATTATCTAAAAATGTGTAAAACTGTAATAATGATACAGAAACTGTGATATATATGCAAAACCAGCTGCAGACCTGGACAGATAAGGCTTTACTAACAGAGAAAAAATGTAGTCCTTGATTCAAAAAGCTTACTGTATTGTTTACTACTTCTTCTAAATTACTGATGCATATGCTAAATAGCCTCTGAAGCACAGCAATAACCACTTCCAACCAAATCAATAGGATTATTTTTGCATATGTTTCTTCAGACATTTTTTCTGTCCTTGCCAAAGGAGGTCATGTGCAGATTTGAATTGCTCAAAAAGATTTTGTAAGACAAAGATTTCATACTTCAAGTACAGCACTGAATGTAATGATATACTGTATTTACTGCAGGGTTTTTTCCTTGAGTTTTGGTAGTTCAAAAAAAGTAATCCAGTTATTGGAACAATTTCTAAAATGCTCACTCATGATGCTCATGGTTTTACCACCTTCTTGCAGGACAGCAGTCACCAGGACTGCTAGAACCGTTCTTGCCTGAAGTCCTGCTTCTGAAATGAATTTAAGTACACCTAAGGTATTCTTAACTGTTCAGAATGCTATATTTTATTTTTTTTTTACCAAATTTTGTGATTTTGTGATTATTAAGTGTCTCAACTTTCCAAAAGCCAGCCATCATTTTCTGAGGCATCAGTTATCCAGCTCTGCAGATGAACTCAACTGGTTGCTCAGGAGAAATAACGGGGGAGAAGGTAAGAAAACCAGGGTAGGGGTGGAAGGAAGGGTAGATAATGTAGTATTAGAAGAGCAAAAACCTTCACACATACTGAAAACTTACTTATACTCTATATAACACAGATTAAAGTAATTACTAATTATATTTCTTCCTTAGTAACAGAGCTACAAATCTTAATACTATTTTCTCCGGGCCCATCTGCAAAAATCTCTTTTTTCATTTTGATCTTTTTGGACAGCAGCCTGAATTTGTATCACTTGTATTGCTGCACTCATTCCTTCACGAGTCTGAAGGGTTATTTATAAACTCTATATAAATATTTATGTATCTAGAT
>NW_009921364.1:51632-55051 GCF_000696875.1 Nestor notabilis | reverse complement strand
GAGAAGAGGTGCGTGAGGGGTACGGGTGCCCCCGCTCCCGAGTCGGGTTGAACCCGCCTTTGAACAAGCGATCCCGAAGGTAAACGTCTGCCTAGGCATTGCTCCATCCGGCTGCGGTCACCGGGAGGGCTGGGAAGCCCTTGTAGGTAGCTGTAGGCGTGGGGCTGCCCCTCTCTTCCCGAGGGAAAGCGGCTGACGTTTCCTGGGAGCGCACCCAGCTGCAGGGGCCATCGCGCTTCCCCTGCCTCGCAGCGGGGTTTTATCGGATATTTATGCCTTTTAAGGCTGCTATACGGTTTGGGGTTTTTAAATATTTTTTCTTTTTTTTTTTTTTTTTGGTTTGGCATCTGCAAGTTGCCACCGGAGGGAGGGGGCAAAGTGGGGAGGAGGAGGAGAGCGGCATCACAGAGCTGGAATCCTTGGGAGTTAGGCATTATATAATGCCCCCGCAGTGCCTTGCGGAGCTGGAAACCTTTGGGGGATATTCCCAAAGGGGGTGGAGGGAAGGACTCTCAGAAGGAACTTTTCATCGGATCTGGGTTTCACAAGCGCTGTTTTCTTCCAGAGCTTTGCAGGTTTTTAGGCTAGGCGCATATTGTCATCTTGGCTTTCTTTAGCCCTGGCTGAATCCCCCTCCGTTAGCTGCTGCCAAGATCCTGCATGTCCCACTGCTAGGGGCAGCGCTTTTGTGGGTGCCTGGCTCAGAGCGAATCTGCTGTAAGGAGTGACACCCGCTTTGACCCTTTCCGTCTCTTGTCTTGAGTTGATTATCAGCAGCTGAAAAATAGGTCTGTGTCCACTCTTAAGGTATCTTCCCAGGCTCCAAAGCCCCACCTTCTGCTATTTAGTCCATTCCATTGCTGATTCCTTTTTTATCTGGACCAAGGCTTTCTGTTTTGAGGCAGAGGAGCTCCGCAGAAATCTCCTGAGGCTTTCTGTACCTATATTTAGTTGAGTGAATGATGCTGAAAAGCCGTGTCTCTGCAGTCAGGGTCCATTTGTGTATTGCTGTGCCTGGTTAGATGGAGGTGTATGCCCCTAAGCTGCAGGCTGGCACGTGCACGTTCCAGAGAGTTGTTCTGCACAGCCTTGTATTGCAATGTGCTATCGGCCACAACTGTTACACACATAATCTCCATGTGTGCAGTGAGAAAGATGCCTGGGTCACTGGTTCACAAGTGTGTGTAGTTTGTGTGTGCCTAGGACTGAGCACCCAGAAGCAGGAGCTGATTGATTTGGAGACGTGTGGAGCTGGGAAGGCTGGGACCCTGCTGGAGCACTGGCTGTGAAACAGGGGAGGGTGTATAAACTCGTTTAAAGGTTTGGGACATCCTAATAGACTTCAGGGAAATTAGTCTTCCACAGAAATTGTTAATTTACTGACGTGGGTAGGGAGGCACTGAGACCATACGTTATTAGTATTGGTTGACCTTGAGTTACTATTGTCTTAAATGTACTGTCTAGGATAGCTTTTTAGGATTTCTGCTATGTATTTATATGCTGATGCTGAAGAAGATGCATATTAAAATAACCAGCAGGGGAGGAGAGCTCAGGCTGTGTCTCGGTTGGGGTCTCTGCGTGAACTATGGATAGCCCTTTCATGTAGAGTTGAGGAAGAGAGCGAAGGTGAGTTCAGCTGTAGCATAGGGCTGCTGCTTGCAGGGGGGAGCATTTGGCTTGTAGGCTGGTCCTCAGCAGCACTTCACCGCTGGTTTGGCTGATTTTGAGGCTGGAGGAGCATGGCACATCCAGGACAGTATCCAGAGCAGTGTTACTCTCATTCTGCAGTGCTGTGTGAAGCAGTGGAGTGGCCTTACTCACAACCTGTGAACTTATTTCACTGGGGCTCTGTCTCATTTATGAGAAGTAAATATTGTTGGTATGTTAGGCTGGTAATTGCCTCTGAATCAGTTCAGCATTGCTACAGGCTTTTGCTCTGTTCGGTTCAGTTTCTGGAGAACATTGCCTGCCTGGGCTGTGCTCTGTTGTGTTTTAAGGAGCATCTTCCTTGGAAATGTGGGACATCAGCTTCTGTATAGGCATGAGGGGCTGGTAGAACAATAAATGGGGGTGTGTGTGGTGGGAAGACTAGAAACAGTGGTGGGAAGAAATAGGAAATGCTGGAAGGTAGAATCATGCTTGAAAAGGAGGAAACCGAAATTGCTAATGAGAGCAAGAGCTCAGATTCATTAACAGAAAGTACCCTCGTCTTATCCCCCTTAATCCTAAATCAGTGAAAATGAGTGTTAAACGAGGCCCGGTACATCATGTGCTAATTGCAGATAAAAGAGAGAGTCTTTGGTGGACGGGAATTATATGCTAAAAGGCTTTTTCTCTGTGTGGTGCATGGTGAGGTTGCTGGCTTGCGTGGAGCACAAAGCCCTCCCTTTCTTGGACAGCCCAGTGCCTTGCTGGCGTTTTCCTCCGAATCTGTTTCCCATCAGGGCTGGGAGAGGGGGAAGGTGTCGAGCATCTCTGAGAGTGGGAAGGGAGCTGCTGCCTCCTTAAGGAGTCCCGCCAGCCCATGTGGCAGCCGGCAGTGCCGAGCAAGCATGTGTGTGTGTGTGTATGTATGTATGTATGTATGCCTTTGTAATGAATCCCCCCGCCATTGTCTGCTCCCCTCCCTGCTGCTGCCAGTGGAGCCTTTCACCTGGGCTGCTGCCTGCCGGCGGGCCTTCTTCCAAGGTGGGAAGAGGAGGAGGAGGAAGGATTGCTCGTGGTAATTGAAGTCGGACTGGGGAGAGCTGCTCTTTTCTGACTGCAGCACCCTATTTTCCCCTCTTTTCTTCTGCCTTGAGTTCCCTGCTTTTGATGTGGGTGTAGGCAGGAACATCTGAAGGTCCCCTTTTGTGCAGCTGTAGGATCACCAGTCTCCATTTTGTGGCACCATCTGAAGCATCTTTGCTGCCCTGCCTGCCAGCATGCCCCCTCGTGTCCCCCCCAGCACCCCTCAGAGGCTTCAGCCAGCACCGTTTATCTTGGCACATGTTTGACTTGCTACGCTCTGCCCAGGGCTCGGGGAGGTGATGGCGTTTGTGGCTTTGAGACTAATTTATGTCCTTGTTAAAATGAACCAGCAAGCAGCCTCATTTTTTCCAGAGGTTTTCTTCCCTTTCCCTTCCCCCTTCTATAACCCCTTCCCTCCCAGCCCCTGTCTCTAGCTGTGAGACAACCCTGTGCAGCCTAAAGTTACTCGCTCAGTCACTGATTATTTTTTTTAATTGGAAAAAACCCCCACAAAACCAAAGGCAGAGCTCCTTAAATGGAGATCTTATTTAAATCAGAGCAGCGGCTGACTCATTAAAGGCCTCTCTGTCTCCTTTTCGTTCCTCTGCCTCATTCCCTTTCCCTATCTTTCTCTACCTCTCGTTACAGTAATAGTGTGATAAAACGGATCTTTGTCTGCGCTTCATGGT
>NW_009921364.1:40517-51604 GCF_000696875.1 Nestor notabilis | reverse complement strand
GGGAAGAAGACAGGAGATGGGGAGCCCTGTCACGACAGCCACCTTGTGCTAGCTAAAATTGTACAATGCATCCCATTATAGGAGACCGTCCTTCTTTGTTTGAACTGTCTGCAAGGGAGACTGAGTCCCAGCACAGCCTCCCCCCTCCCGTCCCCTTATGTCTGCTTTAGGATCTGTTCCCCTCCAGGCAAGCTGGATGCTGCAGGGTTCCCCCACTGCCTGAAAAGAAATAATCAGTTAAAAAAAGCAGAGCATTTTCTCTCCATAGTTGTAGGCTTCCTTTTTGGTCTCTGACTTCTCTCAGGAGCTCTCAGGAACTACCACTGTTCCCCTGTTCCTTTTCATTGCTTTGAGGATTGCATCTCCTTTTCCTTTCAAGCCGAGTGTCCTTGCTGTTTGGTCCCTGGTTTGGTGTTACCCTTGCAAACTTACGTGAGCAGTCTGAATAGGATCACTAACTTCCCAGTCCTCGGCCTTGTGCTCTTCCTCTTACTTGATGGGTACCTTGTGTTGCTTTGGTACCTGTCTCTGAGCCTATGCCTATCCCCTAGTTTTTGCTTCCCTTCTGTTTATCACAGGGCTTTGTTTTAGTGCAGCACACACCATATCAACAGCAAAGGTTTGTGCGAGAGGAATCCCGGCCAGTCACTTCTCCAGGAAAATCTCCCCTGGGAATTGAAAGGTGGATCTGCGTCTCACTTTGCCTTGTGTAAGGACATGGTTGCTCAAGGTGGGCCTATGGGTTGTGTCTGTAACTGTTGTAATACTTAGAGATTTAACCCTGGGTGAGAAGGGCTTGTTCTTAAGGGCTTAAAAATCAGTGGGGCCTGTCAGAACCCGGTGAGTGTCTTTTAAAGTCCTTTCTCTTTACCACCTTTGCTGAGCACTTTCGGATGAGTTGGAGTAGAAGCGAACTGAGCTTGCGGAGCGGCCTTGGGATGGCAGAAGCTGCATTCTGCGTTGCCTAGGCAGGATGGTGTTGTCAAAGGGAACTTGATACAGCAGTGCCATTTCCTTACGTCCCTGTCCTAGAAATAACCTCACTGCTCCCTAATGCATTTCTTCTGCAGGTGACTAGGTAACTATCCCCGGGTACCTGGGAATTGAGAAATGAGGGTGCCTGAGTTTGCCACAGTACGCGCTGTGACACTGGAGTGGCAAGGCTGTGTAAATTTAACATACTGGTTTATTGTTATTTTAAGAACTATTAATTTGTGAAGTATCTGGACTAGTGAAAAGGTTGTAGTGAGCTACCAAAAAATGCTGAAAGTTGAGAAGCTTGGGGAGCCCTTAAAACCAGCAGTGTTTTTCCCTGTGGGTTATTAATTCATGATGGCTCCATTGCACTTAATTAGTATTGACCAGCCTTCTACTATGAAATTCTAACAGCAGTGCGAAAGGGGGCTGCAGTGGGGAGTCTGATGGTTTTTAGGCCTGGATTGTGGTCTTAACTTCAGGTAAAATGCTGGATGTTCCTGGTTTAGATATATTTTCAGCAGATGATGTGTGCAGTTAGCTGCCCCTTAGCAATGAGATCCTTAACCTATTTGTCTCCCAGCTGCAGAGTCACAGAATTCACTAACAGGCATCCCTTGGAGGTCTCGGTACCAGGGAGGAGGTGCTTAATTTGCTTCAGTCTGCTCTCAAATATTATTTAAAAGCATGTAGTTACATAGTCTTCCTATCTGACATGTTCCTTGGAATCGGAGCCAAGAAATGTTAGCTTTTCTACCAGAAGTATTCTGGTGTGCTCCTGGAGAGTTATTTATGATCATGTGCTATGCAGGATGGTTTTTTGCTGGGCTCTCGGAGGCTGTGCTGCGACCAGTGGGGGCTGGAGATGTATAAGGCTGGTTCTGTAGGGTTTGCAGAACACAGAGCAATTAATGCTCAGCTGAAAGCTTTTTGCAAAAATAGAGTGCACTTTGCCTATATGAAAGAAAATAGGACAAATGCTGGGCCTGTTCAACAGTGTGTTTTGTTTAAAATATCTGACTTGTAATTTTTCTTTGCAAAACTGTCCATTGAGCAATACTATTCACAAACTGAATTGAGAGTTATCAAGATGGTAGTGGGAAGGCACTTCAATTCTGGGGCATTTCCGTATTTCAAGTTGGGAAAGAAACCTTCAATTGTTCTCTTTCTTTCTTTGTCTATTTACGGTGGTCTTTAATCACATGATTACATGCTGGTTTTTTCCACAAGAAAGGAAAGCAAAACCAGACAACCCTCCACCCGTCTCCATCAGCTCCAGTATATGTGGCACCATGGTGACCTCTGCAAGTATCAGTAGCAGGGTTGCTTGTCCCAGATGCATCCCACAGACCTCTGCCACTTAACACTGAATGTGTAATTAGCTGTCATTTTCTGTGCGGGCCAGCTTGATCTGTGTTTGCCGGTTGGTTTTGTGTATTTGCTGACAGCAGAGGAATGGTGATGTTTCATATTATTAGGCTCTGGTTTAGGCTTTAGGAGTGTACATTAGCAGGCACGTTTACCCCTCACTTCCATTTCTGCACGACCTTTCCTGTCTCACTTCTGCTGTCCATCATGGATGGACGGGTCTTCTTTCTCTCGTTTTCTCCTTATGATCTCTGGTCAGTAGCTTCTCTTATGCAAGTCCATGACCATGCTAACCTGTCTCCGTTCCTTTCCAGTTACATGGCATCATGTTTTGGCACACTGCTTTACAATGATCATTTCAGTTCTTTCTCAGCTGATTTTTTAGGTCTGCTTATTCTTTCTCTGCTTCTCCTCCTCCTCCTTGTCCTCACTACAGTCTCCTTGTCATGTACCTTTTTAATTCTCCACCCACTCCTTGCATTCCTCATTTAGTTTGCCTTTTCTGCTCCTATTACAGTCAAACTTCTCTGATCTATCCCTTTACACTCACCACCACCACCACCCTCCCCCCTCATCAGTAGGTCTGTCCTGTTGGCGCTCGGGCTTCTTGTCCCAATTTACTTTGTTCCCACTACACCTCCAGATCTGTTTCTTTGTGTTTTTTTTTTCAATTTGAGGTGGGTAACTGCTACTCCACATTACTTGATCCCTATAGAGGGGATGGTGCAAAGTACAGGGCATGGGTCATCTCCCTGCTGTCACTGATCTTCAGACCTGGATCTGACGTGGCTGGTATCTCCTGTGAGGCTGCGTTTGTCCCCCAAACAAGAGCATGAAATCACAGAAAGTGGGGTGCAAGTGGCGCTGCCAGCCACCCTCCCTATTTCCTGTTAGAATAAACTATGTCTAACCCATTTCTGATGGCAAGTACCTGCCTTAAAAGCATTTGCAGTGCCACTGCCAGCCTTCACAGTCTAAGTCCTTTCCTTTCTGAGCATTGCCAAGTCTTCCATAAAATTTAACCTAAAGCTTGTTGTCACCATTTGTTCTTTCCATGGTAAATCCAAAAAATGGATTAATTCTTTGCTTTTTGGCAGGTTTTGCATTCTAGGTTTCTTTCTGTCTTGTTTTTGGTCTTTTTGGACCATCATATATGGCTTTACTAGCAGATTTAGTTGATATTTACGACAGGCACTCTAGTTTTCCATAGTTTTGTTACAGTATTGGTAAGATTTTGGTAGCTTTTTAGTGTGATTGCTAAATACAGATTCCCAAAATGCAAATTATTCTGGTAAATATGAAGTCTTGTAGGCTTTTCAAAGTGTGTGGGGTGGTGTGTGTTCTTCTTTTTATTTACCCCATCTTAATCATAAACAAAACACTCCCCCTGCTTCTTTCTCAGGTTGGATTGATACGACTGAAGTAACAGGAAAAAAAAATTGCTAAGTCTGAAATAAATTATAGATAATAGGAAAAATAAATCAGCTTGGATGGTTTCTCAGAATTATAAACTGAAACCAGGGTCTTACAATGGGAAGTATCAGCCAGCCTGGCTCCACCAGCCCTCCCTGTAATGGAGACTTTCACTCTGAGTAGTGTCTAAATACCTAACTGGAATTGCACTGCAGTAGCCTGTAATCTGAGGGTGCATGGAGACACCAAAAATGTCCGAGTAATTGTGAGGATAATCTTCCAGCCGCTTCTGAAGACTGCCCTCGGGCTGGGAGTCTTGAGTATGGTTAAAAGCCTCTGAACTGTCCTCCCGGTTATCCTGCTTAAAATTCACAGTCTCTGCAGTTGTGGTCCTGTGGAGTTTAGGATTTCAGTGTGCTTTATAAGCCCTGGTCTCGCTGAGCTGTCTGACTTGGAGGGCATATTTGACTTTCAGATAATTGCTTTTGATTAACCAAGATTTAGATAATCAGAGGTTGACCTATGCAGTGCATAGACCATCATTCACCTATCAGGTCTCACAGAGGCTCCTTATCTGAAGCTTACGCTCTCCCTCCAGTCCTAATAGCAAAACCTGCTTTAAATTACTTAAAAAGACTGATTTAAAAATGCCTTGGAGAGGAGTTTGGATTTCTTGGATAGTACTAGTCCTCCTTTGTCTCACTCTTCAAGAAGAGCGAAGCCCTTAATTTGATTTGTTGTTCTTTGTAGCTTTTCTTATTTTACTGCAATTGCAGCATATGAAAGGTTATCCAAACTGAACAATTATGCAAAGTACTTTGGAATATTAGGGAGCAGGAGTATGAAAGGCTTGTGTTTTCCAGCATGTGTCCCTTCCTGCTTTGTAAAATGTGGTTGAGATAAAAAGGGCAGTGGGGGAAGGATTTCAGAGTTCCAACAGGTGGAGTTTTAGATCTGTGTTAATTTAGAAAGGATCCTTCCAGCCTGAATTTGGAGGGAGAGAGGAAGAGCATGATAATTTGGTGAAATTAGTGAAGCACTTAATTTGTTGACTGTTGGTTGGACTATGAGGTGGTGTGGTATGATAGCTTTGCTTGGTGTTCAGGTATTTAATGGATTAGTTTGCTTTAACTTTTCCCCTTGTTTTCCTTTGTGTGGGTTATGAAGCTGTTTACTGTTGTTACATTTGCTTTGCAAAACCATTCTCTGGTCTGCCTCCACCTTCTTCCCACGATGAGGCTGTCTCAAAGCAGTGGGATGGGGAGGAAAAATTACGTATAGGTGTCCTTATATAAGTTTGGTTTGGGTTTGGGGGTGGAGGTGGGCTTTTTGGGTCACTTCAGACTGTGTGACGGGCCCAATCTGTGGTAAAGAGTGTAGTGTGGTGAGAAACAGTACTGAGGAAGGTGGTGACTGGAGGCTGTGGTGAGAACTTGGGACAGTTCCGTGCTCCAAGTGTCCTTCACAGGGACATGGGTGACAGACTGCGAGTGAGCATACGGTGTGACTGATGAAGAGGTGTAGTCAAGGAGGGACTGACCCTCTTGGTGGCAGAAGGAATTTAGGTCATCCAAAGCAAGCTGAAAACCTTCATCCTAAGAGAAATTTTCCAAGGGACTCTAGATCTTCAAAGGCACTTTTTTTTTTTTTGGTCAAAATATGCTGCAAGGGTGTGAGAATTAATTTACCTGGTAACATGGAATTCGGAAAGGTAGAAAAAATACTGCGGAGATCTCTATGCTCCATCAGAAAACAAGACTTCTAAAATACCTTGACTTATTCAATTAGATGAACCTA
Source organism: Nestor notabilis (assembly GCF_000696875.1). Lineage (NCBI taxonomy): Eukaryota > Metazoa > Chordata > Aves > Psittaciformes > Psittacidae > Nestor > Nestor notabilis. The sequence continues at coordinate 46,051 of NW_009921364.1, read as the reverse complement.
AGTAAATCGGGTTAAATCAGATTAAAGATCCCTGAGCCATGTATTCCATCAAGTCTGAAACTGTAGCTTTGAGCAGCCTGATGGCAACTTTGGCCATAGACAAACGAAGGTCCTCTGGAAACAAGCCCTGCTGTGAGGAGGTAAGAGAGGCAGTGATATTACTGTCCTTTTCATCTCCATGTGGTTTCTCAGGACTTTTTTTGCTGTTGTTAGGAATACTCTTTAATTGGTTTTGACAGCAAGCTGCAGGAGTTACTGCAATTGTGGCACAGAAGTTGGGAGAAGGCTGCACTAGAGGCTGCAGACTGCTCTGTTCAGACCTGTGTCTGCCAGCTCCAAGCCTCCCTGGCTGATGGGTGGCCAGGGTCCTGCCTGGCAGCTCCGCCATGGGGCCAAGAACACATCTCCTGGCCAGACTTCTGCTTAAAGCAGAAGTATTCAGAAAGCCAGTGGCTTTTTTTAGTGGGTGAGTAGGAAACTCTGAGCTATGTTATTTGTAACACGGAGAAGAAGAATAGCTAGAGCTGAGTAATAGGAATTTCTGAATGTTTTGGAGAAGCATAAAGGAAGGTAAATTTCATTCTTCTAGGCGATTTATGGAGGATTGTAGTGGCTTTCAAAAGTGTAGTAGGCCTCTAGGTTAGCTGTGAGGCTCTGTGTGTCACCATACAATTACTCTGAGATACTCTCTGGCCTAAATCTAGGAGAAAGGAAGCTGGTGGCAGGAAAGAACATGTTTGATTGACACTGTTTAAATACAGAGCTGTGATGAGCCTCCTGGCTACTATTCTGCTAATCGTAGCAGAAGAGTTGCTAGTGTGGGGCCAGGCCTCATGCAGCCAATCCAGCTGTGAAGTGGTTTGGGAATTGCCCTCAACTGTGTCTGTCCCAGCTTTGTGCCGGCGGGGACTGTGCCTGTGTGAGCTGCTCCTCTGCACCCATGCGAGGTCGTGTGTGTTAGTCCTGCTCTTGCTGAAGTACATGGAGAAGAGCCTGTTAATTAGGTGTGATGTTAGTAGTACCCAGCAGAAGCAGACAAGAGGCAGTTGCTCAAACCATTCCCTCTGTGATCAACTAAATTTGACCCCAGATATAAAATGCAGGTGGTCCTTGTGCCCTGTGGTGCCGAATTCTGGGATTCTGGAAAGGTTTCTCGTCCTGTACATGCAAGGGGAAGATATAAGAGCAATTTTCATCTTAAATGATTGATTTAAAGGATTTTTTTCGCATGTATCAGTCTTCCTTTGAATCTTATACTGCATTTTGAAGGCCTAACAAAGCGAAGGGACTTCAGGTAACAATAAACACATTTTCTGCTGTGGGCTGCTACTCATACTGTCATTAACTCTTCAAACATTAACTCTTCCAAAAAATTTAATAGGACACGATGCTTAGTTTGGGATGAGCTTTACCAGCCTGGATGGATGAAGTTGGAAAAGATCACCCAGAACAGAAAAATCGGTTACAGACCACTGATGTATTCTTGTGTTCAGCTTCTGGCTATTCCTGTAACTTCTCAGTGTTGCCTACCCTTTGCTTCCAGCGGAGCGGGGCTGTTCAGATCCCTTCAAATGAGGTGAAGTTAAAACCAGGTGCTGAGGCCTTGTGCTGAAGAACGTTTCTCATATTTGATGGTGATGAAGTATGTCTGTGGGCTGTGTTGTTCCATCTGGGGGATGATTCTGTAGAGTCCATCCAGCAAGCTGGATCTCTGGCTTCCCAAGCCGGGTGTGTGTTGGGTTGCAGAGGGACATCTGTTTCGGAGGAGCACATTTGTAGGACAGCAATTGTCCTTCTGTCTGTTCCATGCAGTAGCTTCAGGCTCACGAGAAATGACTCTGATCCCTTATGTTCTCCTTGCTTCAGATTGAAACTTCTGTGTCTTCAAAGGAACAATTCACTTCTGCTTTCTTCTTGTTATCAGTTAGATGTGTTTGTTCTAAAGCAGTGCGGATTAACATCTTGGCCACTTACATACATGTGCTGCAGGATCTCCTTCCTCCCTGACCTCAGTTACAGTGTTATGTGCTTCACACATCCCGTTTCTTTAAGGAGGTGGTCACACCTTTGAAAATTAGAGGTACTGGCAGAGTCTGCTGAAATCTTGTGGTGTTTTGGGTCAGCTGTCAGTGATAGTAACCTGATCTATGGCAAATCTTTCCCTCCCTCTCTGTAGGGTGCCTGCTCTGACCTTTGCGTGCTTGTGTGGCTGATATGATCCAAATTAACTTTTTCATCTTTTTGCATTTGTTTTCTGAGTCATGAGAGGTCCTCGGGAGCCACAGGATTAAATGTTGTTTTTCTTCCTAACACTTTTTGTGCTGTAGCAAACGTTATGTTTTCATTCTTTCCCGGGTTTTTTTGCATGTTAGTGTGCTGCTGGGTATAACACGGCCCATCATGGGAATAACAGGGAGCTACACAGGCAGCAGAGGAGCACTCGTTATTTTGATGTCTGCTGCAAAATGGTGGCTCCTGCTCTAAATTACTTGGTCAGGTAATTGCTCATCTTCCAGGATATTTTTCTTCCTCTGGATGTGAGGTGTGTTAATAGGATAGGAAAGCACAAGGTGTTTCTTGGGCCACGTTGGGTCTGACTTCTGACTGGATCCTTTAGTTCTAGCGACAGAGGAAGGATAGTTGGGTTGCGGTTAGGAGCAGAGGTGTAAAATCCCGGGACTTGCTGCTGGCAAAGCAGCGGGATTGTTGTCACTCTCTGAACTACACTGCTGTGATTGCTATTTTATGTTTTTAACGTAAACGGCAGCTTTTTGGCAGCGTGGCTGATGGCCAGTCTTGAAGCAGGGAGACTGCTGCTCTTCCCAGGAGCCTTCGGTCAGAAGGGACAGAGGGAGGCGGCAGGTGATTGATCCACCTATTCAGTAGGCAGCTGCTCTTCCTTGAAATGCTATCTATCTGGAGAGTGGTTTTGCTGTTCCACTGTTCGATACTTCACTTTGGAGCCGATTCATGGCATAGAGCAAAGGGATGAGAGAAAATGTCATTAACAGGAGACCGGCCGTCCCGAGTAGGCTGTGCAGCACTCAGATGCTGCCTTGGTCTCTTCCCCTCACCATCATGAGGACCATGGACGAAACAGCAGGAGTTCAGGCTTGCACTAGGAAGCTCACTCTTGATGTGCTGCAGGGCCCTTTCTGCGTGTAGCAAAGACCCAGCTGTTCCCCTTCAAAGGTTTAAAAGCAGCTGAAATGAGACTGCAGGGGAATTCAGCAGTTTAATCCAAGATTGTGCATCTGCAGACCTTGCTGAGTTGTCGCATACCCTTGCACGCGCCCTGCCGTGCCCAAGCTGTGACAGGGCTGAGCCATTTGGTGCCCAGCTTGTATCTTCAGCTGGGCCAGGATCCAGGTACAAGGAGTGTCTTCTCCTTGTACAGCCCGAGAGGCACCTTTGAGAGCTTGTGACATCTTTGAGACTGTGATTTAGTTACCATCATCCTTTAAAATGTGGGCACCAGCAAAGGCAGAGATGCCTCTTTTTTTGTATACTATTAATTACAGCTTCACCTGGAAAGGAGATGCCCTGGTGCAGCTCAGTTAGCCAGGACAGGCCACTTGTGCCTGTCACTTTGGCTGCTGTTTGTGAGATTACCTTTTTGGCTTCTCTCCACTCAGAGTAGGCTTAACTGTTTTCTGAAGGCTTCTCCGTTTATTGTGTGACCAGCAAATACCTTGCATCTTTTGAATCTGGTGAGATACGCAGTAGAAGCTGGTGTGAAAGTTCATTTTTGAGCATGGCCATGGGGTTTTTGGCCCTGTAAATGTGATTCCGAACAAGTGTCTTCTATGTGATTTTGATTTCCTTTCAAACTTACTGCAAAATTTTAGTTACCCCCGAAATTGTCTTTTTAAAAAAGAAAAGTTTCTTTATAGGTGCGAGCATAGCTAAGGTCCTAGTTTAAAACCCCAAGCTTTTAGCACTATGAAAGTCAAAATAGCCCCTAGTACGTGAACGACATGCAGATGACAGCCAAGTAAATGACTACATTTTCTGTTATGCCCTAAACCTGTCTTGTAGCAGATTTTATTTATGCCAGTGATGGCCAAGTTGCATACATCTGTTAGCATCCCACAGAGAGCCCAGCAGAGCTGCTAGCAACCAAGGAATGCCCGAGTAAATGCATTGCTGAAATGGAGGGAGGGAGTTGAGGGGGGAAGAGACAAGCTTTCTCACTTGACCAGGTGCTAGGACAGCTTTTGGGTTTGCTGGTCTTGGGTTTTTTCTCTTCCAAGGTGCAATATTAAAAGATGTAAGACCCTGTGGGGTCATAAAGCAAATTATTTTCTCCCCGAGTGTGAGCACTACAGCCAACAGCCAGAGGCCAGCGAGAGCACAGCACGCGGTAGCCGTGTTCTGCACCTCTCTGGGAAGCAGAGCACCTTTCTTTACCTTTTCAGGGTGGGTTTGCTTGTTTGGAAAGTAACCGGAGCTGCACTCATCAATATTTGAGGCCCTCGGGTGCCTGTGAGGACTGGGGGGAAGGAGGGCGGGCAGGCGGTGCGGGAGCCGCAGGGGCAGAGCACGGAGCGGTCCCGGCCCTGCGTGGTCGCCTCCTCTCTCTTACGCTGGTAGACTTCTCATCGGGATGAATGTGCTCTGAAATATTTATTGCCCTGTTTAAATATTCATCGCTGCAAAGGCAGCACAGCCTGATGGCAGCAGCAGAGCCTCAAGGGACAGGGGCTGCAGCAGTCCCTGGCATTTCCTTTCGGTAATATGATAAAAATATATTTAAAAAAAGCCAACCCCAAAACCGGGCATTCCCCCACTGCAGGATTGACAGGAGCAGTCAGGCGTACGTCTCGGTGTTTCCTCTCCGTGCCAGAGACTTGTGTTTGCTCTCGGGCTCGTATGCCGGGGTGCTGCTCTTGGTTGCCAGATGCTAATGCTTTTTTTTCCAGGCCTGTATCCCGGAGCGAGTGGCTTTGTTTAGCCTGACACTGTGTGCGTGAAAGGGGATGTACAGAAGGGGAGACCGACTGGATGAAAGGGTTTAAGTTTTGTGTAGCCTGTTCTCTTGCCTTTCTGTAGGTGTGAGCAGGCAAACAGAGCGAGGAGGGGGAGAATTAAAAAAGGACCTTTTAATGCACTTGGCTGTGGAAGGTGGAGGTCTGCTGGGAGTTATGGAGGGGTAAATTTCACAGGAACTCATGCAGTAACGTATTAATGGAGCTGCAGATGCTGACAGGCGTGCCACCGAAATGAGGTGCTCTTATATCAATTTAGCTTTTAAGGTTTATCGATCTAGCTTCAGTAAAATAGAGCAGTTTAAAAGTGGGCTTGCCAGTAATATGCAGTAGTTTAATGTGAATATTTAGTGTATCGCTGCTGTTAAACCCACGCACATTTTGTGTGACCAAGGCGTTGATGCAGTGGTGACAAGGGAGAGCAGCATGCTCCCGAAGATGCTGCTGAGCACGGGGGCTGGAGGAGCTGCATTAATGACACCCCAGACCAGGAGGAGCCATCTGAAAGATGGTCAAATGCTCTACTGACTTCGAGCTGTGTAGGGA
>NW_009921364.1:27478-40460 GCF_000696875.1 Nestor notabilis | reverse complement strand
TGGTAAACATACGTTAGCTGGAAGGCCTGGGGGTAAGAGGCTTTAAAGGGATTTTATTACAAAGGGGAAATCTTTCCTGAGATACTTGACAAATTCACTGTGTATAAACCAGCTTTACGTTGGCTTATGTGGGGGGACTCCTAAAAGTTAAGTGTAAGCGAAGCAGGTAGTGGCAATAACATATGCTAAATGTCCATGTAACCTCTTGTTCTGGGATGAAGCGGCTTTCAGGTACGTTTTCAAGTTGCGCTTAATGTAGCGGAACTATGTGCTGCTGTGAGAAGAATAGTCCCCCTCGTGTCTCTGCCCTGGCCATATGTTCAGCCTCCTCGCTGCTTTGGGCATCATGCTTAGACAGATATAAAGTGAGACAGTTCAGTTTATGACCAAACAGAGAACTATTGTTTGGATTAATTTTCTGGCTATGGCTGTGGCATGCTTAGATCTCACAACAGCCGGGAAGGGAAGGAGAGTCTGAGACCAGTTGGTAGTTTATCATATTAGGTGGTACATGAAACTGCACCTATATTCAATAGCTTGTTCTTCTCCATAAGGTGAAGTCATTTTACTTATAAATGTGTCTGCTGCTTAGTTTAATCTGCTTTAATTTATGTGCATCGACTTCCACCAGCTCTTCTTAGCTTTCCAGGATGTTTCCTACAGATCTAGGTTTAGATCGTCCCTTCTGGCCATGTGCGTTATAGGCCATTATATCTCACTCAGGTACCTCTGTTTTGAATGACATAATGTTTTCAGCATGGAGAGGTGGAAAGGACTGAGTTCTTCTCACCAGCTGACTTAATGACTGTCATTTAGAAATCAGTAAACAAAATAAAATGGTGTCTTTTACCAGGGCAGAATTTATCAGACTCAGCTTCTGGCTATTGGTTTTCCTGATGCCTTTGTTCATTAAATTAAATATCATTAGTGCCTACTTTTTTTTTCCTCTTCCAGAAAATAATCACTTGCAACTGATTTTTTTAATTATAAGCAAACTAGATTGGGCTTTTCACATTTTCCAGTGTACAGCCATGTGGCTTTTTCCAGTTTTGTGGTATTTTTTGTGGCTCTTTCATGTTGCCTTTTGAGTTTTTTAATTCCCTTTAAAAAATGCATATGTGGAAGCATGTATCTTATTTTTTATCTGGCTGAGGCCAAGTACCAAAGTAGCAATGCTTCTGGCATCCTACTTGTTGTTCATATGTCTGAACAACTGTAGTCACGCTGTACCAGGCTCCCGCACCGGTGAGCTGCTTCTCCATGACCCTCTGCTCCTTTCCAGAGCCTCTGCTTTCCAGGACGCGTAGTGGAGGCTTCCTTGAAAATGGAAAACTCCTCTTGGAACAAATGAGTAGCCGGAGATAGGAGAATGCATTGCTGGAATGGAAAGTAACTGTGGGAAGAGATCTGAGTTTTTTAAACTGTCAAATTTCTGTTCTCAAGTGTGTGCCAAGTCAGATTACTTCTGCCCTGCACCCCGAGAGCAGCTTGATGTAATATTGCTGTGTTACTGGGTCCTGGTACTCAAGTCACAGATGACTCTCGTTTGCCTCGGCTGGGCTGTGTGCATCTCGTCCCCAGTCTTCCCTACTGAATTCTGCCTGTACCCATGACAGGCCAGTGGCAGTGAAAATGTGACAGGGCTGAGACATTTAGCTGCTTGCAGTAAAAAATAGAGCCCCAAGAGGAGCTCTGGTTTTGTGTTTAAGTATGCTGTATACGTTTCGTCCCCCACCTTTGCTCCATAGTCACGTCTGAACGCACGGCTCCTCGCTATGGTTTCTGCCAGCTCTGCAGTTCTTTCCGAGGCATTCAGCACTCTCCAATTGATTCCAGATGTGCTCTCCGCTTCCCGGCACTTTCTCCCTTCCTCCTCCTCCTCCTCCTGCGCTGGCAGGGGAGGCAGGGCTGCTTTTTCCCTGTGAGGTGTTGGAACTAGTGCAGGCAGCCATGAGGACTTTCCTGCTGGCCACTGAAATCAGGGGAATTGAAGGGGCCAGTGTGAGTGAAGCTGCCTGATGGGGCTTTGAGGTTTATCCATCCTCCAGGAGCCAACTCAGCTCAGAGCAGCACCTATGCTCAGCTCACTATGGCTTTCACCTCATTCCCTTCACAGCAGGGAAGAGGGGGGGACACAGGGAAGCCTGTTGCCAAAAGTGATCTTCAAAATCCATCCTAGAAGAGCACTGGATATACAGAGAGATCTGGAAGAGTCTATTACAGATAGCTGTGTCACATAGTAAGGGCTTTGAAAAAAATTCCTATGACTGAAGTAGATAGAATCTTCTAAGGGGCTGAGTGAGCTTCATGAGGATTTAAACATTCAGGAAGGCAGTTTGAATTCTTGAGGTTGCAGGAATAACTCTCCACGCTCACTGGGATTTGGTGATGTACTTGCAGATACAGGGCGATAGTCCATTTGCAGAGCAGGGACATGGGATGAAAAATTGCGTATCAGCCCAGCTCAGGTATCTGGTTGGGGCTGAAGAAGCAGATACTGGTTTTTAGAAATACATTGCTTGAAGAGCTGGTCTTCCCTTGAAACAAAGCCACGTGAAGTGAGCGATCTGCAGAATTAGCCGAGGTGATAGTAGCTGTGGTGCTATCCTGTCAGCCTGCTCAAGAGTTACCATGGGATGAGGTGGGATTTTGTTCCCTGTTACATTTCCATGCTCTGCATCCCTTCTTTTACTGAGCAGCACCAGGAACCACTGGTTAGCAGTCAGGAGGAAGGCACAAAACCAGTACAGGCAGGTCCCCTGTGCCATCTTAGAGTCATGTCCATGAGTGCCCTGCTGCTACCACGGACCGCTCCTGAAAGAGCAGTTACCACACTCCTTCCCCACCACTGGCCTCCGGTTCCTGCTGCCTCCCTGTGTGAGGATCCGCAATCATGCAACTGTGAGTGTGATTAGTTTGCTAATCCGCTGAAAAGCTAATTGTAGTTAGCTTGGATTAAACACACACACCACATCTGCAGCACACTTTCTCAGCTATGATTCACTCGAATCCTGGTCCAAAAGAAGAAATTTAACCCTCTTTGCCCAACAGTAATCTCAGTTATGCGGGAGATGCTGCTGCCACTCTGGGTGCCTGATGGATTAACGCCTGACTAGATCCATAATATTTTGAGACTTTATTTTCATGCTGATTCGTTGAAAGCTGGTCGTCTTATGGAAATCTTTCTCTCCCCAAGAACATTTGACTGTGAATGTGAAGTGGAAAATATTCACTTGGAATACTGCAGAGGTGGGAAGAACACAGCCAGGGTAGGTGCTAAAGGACCGATCTGGAACAAAAAATTGAGCCCGAGCCCTTCTCTTACTTGCTGGCTCTGCCGCTGAGGACGTCTCCATCCTGGTGACTTTTTCCTTTGTTCCGCACCCCCACCCCTTCTCCCCAATAATTCTTGGAGGTAGTTTCATTCCTAATATGGAATGGAAACAGATGTTGAGACCTTGATGTCGTCTCTTGAAGCACAATTCTCTCTTTCTAATCAACCCCAGAGAGCGTGAATTGATTGAAAGCGTTTGTTGGGATGCCTTCGTGCCAGTAGCATTTAACCTTGGGTTTTTTCCTCTTTCTTCTTAACGGGGAATAATGTAGATTTTGGGAGCAGAAAATCATTGCTTTTGTGCAATCTGAAAGGTATGCTTCAGGCTGGTAAGTAGATGTGGCTCTGGGCCTTATTAGTGTTGCGTAACTCTAAAGCTTTGGCTATATCCAAGAGGAAGTCTCTTTGCAGGTTGCCCAGGGGCTTCTTAATTAAGCATGTATGCATTCAGCACTGAGAGCCTCCATTTGTATGTTGGGCTAGAGCAGAAAGTTGACCATTACTGGAAATAATGACAGCATGGGGATGAGTGAGTGCTTCCTGTATATCAGCGTAAGATAAGACTTTAATTTTCTTTCATCCTTTCCCACAAAAGAGGGACTTGATCTTTTTCTTCAACTTAAATGCATTTAAAAGAAAAAAAAGGGCCAGCTGTTTTATTTTACAGAACAGTTTTTGGTAGCCTGGAATGATAGAATGTCTATTGGAAGATAACTTGTTCTTCCCTTGCTTTATATATCTAGGAGAAGGAAGGGAGAGATTAGATAATCTAGTGCAAGCTTGCACCAGGAAGTTAAAGAAAACATGCCTTTAAATGGTTAGCTAGGTGCAAACTTGAGTGCAGGCATCTTTTTTTCTTTTTCTGGTCAGCTTTTTTTAGGCTTAAGTTAACCCAGTGCAAAAAGCTTTTCCTAAATTGATTACATCTGGCTTCAAAAAAAGAATGCATACATACAAACTTCCCTTTGTTTTAACAAAACTAGCATAAAATTCCACCAAACTTATGAAGAATTACCTCTTAGTAGAGCTCCGCTTTTGGAAGGATTCAGGAGGAATTGCTCTTGTGCCCATGGTAGCAGAGTCAAAATTCACTATCCATTCCTGTTACCACCATGTGTCATAGATCAAATGAAGATCAAGTGCCAGATGTGCAGATGAAATACAAAACTTATTACTGTGATCCTCTTCAAGGTGCTTTTATGATCAACCCACATCAAGAAGGAGAGTGTTGATTTTCATCAGTCTGGGTCGCCAGACAGACTGACATGCCAGTCTTGCTCTCTGGAGGAACAAATGCCTTTGTAGTGTGGACTGTGGGTGTCAGGTTAGGGTCACATACCCTCTGAATCCAAGAACAGGTTTGTACAAAGGTGAAAAATGCAAAACGATTATATCCTTTATATATATCCTTTTCACCTCCAAACTTCCTTTCCATAGGCGTTTTATCCACTTTTCCTATTCAGAAGCTAATCTGTAATAATGGAGAAAGTGTTATTACTTTTTGGGGATTAAGAGCTGGTATGATGTTCGTGGGCATCATACATGGCATGACTGGGGAGCTGGAAAACTGTTACCACTTCATCACCCTGTACATCACTCTGCCTTGTATTTGAGTATTCTCATGACCTTAAAGAGCAAAGGCACAGTTTCTAAAATCAAGGCATAGATTCCATGTTGCTGTGAGAGCTACTAGCGTAGGTTGGGGTTTGTCTCTGTGTAATGGCCCCAACCCATGGTTTTCTGGAAGGGATAATGCTCGAGTTCCTGGTGGGTCTTGGAGCATCCCTCACGCTGCTTTGTATCCATTCCCATTTGCACAGAAACTGCTCGCTGATACATTCATTGTCAGCGGGCAAGTTGTGGGATTGCCTGGGGAGAGGGTTAATGGATATCAGAGACTGCCTGAGCTCATCCAAGTGCTGGTGCACATGGCACTTCCCAGCTTCTCCACCCCCTCTCCTTTCTGGCTCCGGTTCTCCTCCGAGTCCTTGCCAAGCCATTTCAGCACTCTTAACTGGGAACAAACTAACCTGACAATAAAAAGTGAGTCGTTTTTTCTGCCTGGGATATGTGCTGAAGTGGCTCAGCGCAGGGTGGATGGAGCACTGTGGCTGGCAGGGGAGAGAAGGCAGGAGTGCACAGCTGGAGGTGGGATGGAGAGCCATTGCTGAGAGCATGAGTCCCACCGAGGTCCCTGCTGGAGGAGCCCTGGAAGGAAGGAGAGGCTGTGTTGGAAGGAGCTGGGAAGGGGAGCCTGCAACAGCAATCTGAATTTGTGTTCAGCCGTGAGAAGGGGTGGGGGGGAAATGGGAAACCCCAGCCCATGTTCCTTATTATTTCCTTGCTCCTGGGCAGCAGTATAGTATGGCAGGCCCTTTCTCTCTTGTCTGTGTACAGCCTGGCAGCAGTGCTCGGCCTCTTCTGCCAAGGCTGTGTGTCATGCTGTGACCTGGGTCGGAGGAGGGACAACGCGGTCCCTGCATCCCCCTTGCTCACAAGGATCCCTTTCATGCACAGAGCTGAGGGCAGGCAGCGGCTCCAGGTTGAACGGGCATGCCAGGTTCTTCAGATCTGAACTACAAATGTTTGTGCTGTTTACGAAAGGGATTAGGTTAGTGCAGAGAGCAAACAGTGGTAGCCTGGAACACACTGGTCTTCGCAAACAGGTTAATTGCCTCTGTTAGCTGCAAGTCGGTTGCTTCGAGGTTTCATCACGAGTTCAGTGAAGGCATACCCATCAGAAACCCCATTCCACTAACAGGCATATACTCACATCTATCCCCATGATTTAGGGGTTACCAGAGTTGAAAGGCATATTTAAGAGATCATTTGATGTTTACATGCTGTAGCATTTCTTTTCACCTTTCTGTGATGCTCATGACTTGCAGGAGGGTTATGAACAGCACAGACCTTGTGGCAGTTTGCGTGGAAATGTCTGCACAGGAATTGTACCAGTTCAGCTTCACGAGGATTATAATTTCTATGTAGTTGGTCATGCTTTAATATTTTTGCATATTGTGGCCTACCAGTGCAGAAGGGATCTGGAGTTGCACTGCTATAAGGCTCCTTTCATATCCCTGTAATTACACCCGTTTCTCTAACGATCAAAATAAAATCAGCCCTTCACAAAATAGACTGACAGCTTTATGGAAGTAGGAGGCCTTTGTGTGCCTTTCTGGTGTTCCCTCTTGGTGCTCCAGTGCCGTGATCTTGGATCACCACCTGCTGTCTGCTGGAAGAATTCATCCTGTGTCGCGTTTGCTGAATGAACCACGTTGCTCCTTGTTGAGATGTGGTCCCCAGCTTCCACCCTTCTGCAAGGTACTGCTACATGCAGTTACTTACTGTTCCTCTGCTTAGCTTGGAGCTACAGAGCTTGTTAATTAAGTTAAAGCTGTGTAAACTCTTAAGTGTGTCCCCATTAGGGATTCTTCACTGGTTTAACTAATTTGGTTTTTTAAACAAAATGTGGGATGGGTTTGTGCAGACCTGTGTGGGCAAAACACCGACTTAAGGAAGGAAATTGGTACCTGTGAAGGCATGACTGGACCTTTGTAGGGCTGAGACTAGGGGCCTGAAAGGGGAGCCCAGATGGGCATCCCTCTTGTGCCCTGAGGGCTGGGGTGCTATTGAATCAGATGTCAACATTTGGAAAGAGGGGAGCTGCTTTGAATTCCCACCTGATGTGAATGAGTGATTTCCGTTGGGGGCAGAGCAGCACAATGAGTAGAAAACATAGGAATTGCTGGTTTTCTTTGAACCATATATTACCATATATTGTACTGAGTGTGTGTTAATCACAGCGAGTTCCAGTTGCACTGAACAGGCTTTCCCAGTTGGGCGAGCATGGGATGGCAGCTAGCATGGTCTGTGCATAGCAGAGAATTGGTTAATTTGGATCTGATGAAATTATTCCTGCAGCCAATGTCCCTCAAGCTCCCCTCCTGGAGATGCCAGCCACCCTGCATTGTGGTTGGCTGCTCCTGAAAATTAGTTAAGATTTGTGCCATCACAGGTGAACATGGCAATAGTTCTCGTGGGGAGCTGCAGCTGGGCTTTGCTGGTCCTGTGATGGCATACTTGTGTGTGTTTGGGGATGGTGACTACTCTTGCACATACCCATCTTGGTCTGTTGTTGCATTTGAGTAAATGCTTAAGAGAATTTCATGAGCTAAACCAGGGAAGACTGGCAGTGCAGTGGGGTATGCTGTCAAGATTGGATGGGCTAAATACCTTCGGTTGAATCTCTCGTTCTACCTCTGTACCTCTACCAGGAAGTTTGGGGTGTTTCTCCCTGTTCTTTGTACCTCCCGAGAAGTGGGAAAAGCAGTGCTTCTGACTGCAGGATTTTCCCTGGTGGATTAGTTTTTGAAAGGAGTTCAGGTTCTGTATTTGAAGATAAATGAGATTTTTTTCTTTCCTGTGTTAGTTCTTGAAAATATGAAGTGTTGTGTAAATGTTGAAGTTTGGAAGAATAACATAGGAGGTAGAATCTCCGCTGGGTTTGGAGGATATCAGTATGCCGTGAAACCTGCAGAGATCTCATCGGGAGTCCTTTTCTGTAGACACTAGTGGAAACAGGAGAAAAAAGTAATTCTAAAGTGTCAAAGGAAATTAAAATTACAAAAAAAAAAAAAAAAATCAGATGGGAAATGTGTACATCATCATATCACCAGAAAAATAATTCGAGATAGAGGTACTCCATGGGAGTATGAAACCTGAACAAGCGTAATGGTGATAGATCTACAGATAACCTGAGACATTAAATTAAGGCTACATTTGTAATAAAAGATACGACTTTTGCATGTGAGTGTGATTGGGAGGGAGTGACAATGGTATTAAAATTTCATTCTGCACCAGAAATCCCTTCTTGGAAAATTTTAGGCAGGTCAGAGAGAAGTAATAAAGTTACCAGGATATTTTGGCTTGCAAGGTGTGATTAAGCTCAAATAAATATGTATTATCAAAATGCCACAAGCAACAGAAGTGAGAGAGAGCATTTTTCATCCTTCAAACATTTGGAGATAATTGAAGAAGGGAGAGAAAATATTTAAAAGGTTGAAATGCATTTAAACTGGAAGGAGCAGTATTAACCGAGGAGTAAAAATGTTGAAAATAAGATTATATAAGGTTGATGAGCTGGCATTTTAAGTAGTCTAAGAGTGAGATGAAACAAAACACTGGAGTCTGTCCTTTGGGGAGCAGCCCTGCACCACTGAGAGGACAGCAGAATAGGTTTTGTTTATGGCTAATTAGCATTCTCTTCCTCCTATCTGGGGTACCACTGCTTGTGAATCTAACTTGTTCTAAGAAAACTGGAAATAGTTTCTGCTACTGCATCTTTCCTGGAGTTACCCTGCCAATTTTCTAAATTTAAATTGAAAAAAAAATCAGCTTCGTATTTAGCTTGTATTTTAAACACAAGGAGAGGGTATGGAAAGACTGTATGGAAGCAACCTGATCTAGTCAAAGGTGTCTCTCTGCTCATTGCCAGGGATGTTGGACTAGATGACTTTTGAGGGTCCCTTCTAACCCAGACTATTCTATGATTCTATTCCGTGATGCTAAGCAGTACACAGGCAGTGGGATATAATTAAATACTGTAAGCAAAAGAGTATGTGGACAGAGTGGAATTAGCATGACAGGGGATAAATAGTCTGAGTGGGGGAGTGATGTGGTAGCTGATACCTGGTTTGGGATAACCATCATTCAGTCTCTCCTCCCTCCCGTTTGTCAGACTCTCCCTGCGGATCTTGGGGATGGTTTAGGTCGAGTCAGAAGCTCCTTGCTTTGGAGCTGAGAATGGGAAAGGAGGGAGCAGATGCAGAGGGCTAGTGGAGCTGCCCTCCTTTTCGGGGCGGGGGGGGCGGAATCCTCCACCCTATTCTGCTCTCAGGAGACGTGCTGGCTGTGTGGAAAGCCTCTGCAGAGCTGCTAGCAGGCGATGCAGAGCTGCAGCTGCCTGGGGCAGTGTGTGCAAGGACCCGAGTGCTGGCTGTGGCTGGTGTGCTTGTCTCAATTCTTCTTTCTTCGATAAAGCTGCAGAGCTCTGTGTTCCTGCAGGCAGCAGGGCTGGACTTTGGTTAATGACACCGTCCATCCGGGTGCAGGCCAAGGCTGCAGCTCAGCTCTGCTAAGTGGTATTGAATGCCCTTCCCTCTCCTTCTCCCCAGCTGCGGGAGCATGTGGCCACGTGGCCCCCAAGGGAGGCAGACCAGATAGACTAATGTCAGAGCAAATTTGGGATTCAGCCAGTGTCTGGATGACCTGGTGCTGGCTGGAGGTGCGCTGCATTTATCATTGTTTCCTTCTCCCAGAAGGGAGAGCTGAAGGTAGGCTGATAAAGGGACTGAAAGGTTTGTCCGTCTTCACTGGAGGTCCGTCAGCCCCTGCACACTCTCTGCTGACAGGCTGCTTGGTGATTCCCACCCTGCCTTTCCGATCCATGGGACAAGGTCTGCTCCGCTTTTCTCCATTGATTTAAGCACGCTGGTGTCAGGATCGGCTCTGAGCACCTCTGGGCTTTGTGGTGGAGGACCCAGGTCTGGAACAGCAGCCAAAATTTAAAATCGGGATTAGTCTGTTGACACACACATAAATCAAGCAGCCCTCCTATCATAAATCTGTTCCGTGGATTTTCTCTTCCCCTGCTGCGGCAGTGGAAGCAATAGGAGCGGTGCAGCAGCCTGGGCTTCAATGTCAAGGCTGTTCTCCTTTGCCCCCGGTGGCTGAATGAATGCAGCTCCCTGCTCCTGCCTTGGTGAGATCCCTGCAGTGGCTGCATGCTTTTGTGTTTGCTTTGGGTGGTTTTCAGGCCTGGTGGGATAGCATTTTTATTGTCTTTCAGGAATATATTTTGCATGGTCAGTTGCCTGCTTCTGAGTCATCTGGTTGGTGTCAACTACAGCTAAGGCAGTGCTAAAAGCTGCTAAAAAGTTCGCTGTCCTAGTGTAGAGGTCTCTGTGGGGTAGCCTAAGCTGGGGGAGGAGTGGCTAATTAATGCCTTGTGTGATGGTAAGTGATGCTCAGGACTGGGAGGGAGGGAGCGTGCTCCAGCTTTGCAGTCTTGACTCAGTTCTCCATACCTTTTCGGTGTCTTCTGTGTGGCCAGCAAGAAGCAAATGGGATATTTCTGAGCACCCGTGCTCTGTATTTGGTGCTGCTGGAGCAAAGGAGGGGGCTGCTGCACAGATGGGTTCTAAAAAGCATTCCTTTTTTAAAAAGCATTTGTCTTTTCTGTTACTGTGACACAACAGGGAAGCGTGCTCTGAACCACACAATGCACTTGCTTGTGAGCAGAACCATGAGGGTCAGGCTGGAGGAGTCGGACCCAGATATGATACTTTTCGGGATATTAAAGAACCCTGTTCTTCTGTCTGTGTTTCCATCTCTATTCCCATGTGTCAGTGCCTTTTTCCCTTTCCAAAATGCTGCTTTACTGTGCGTAAAGCCTTGTGTGAGATTACAGGGGCATGCAATTTGCAAGCCCCATAATTTGTTCTTTGTGTGCCACCCAGTAGTGAGAAAGTTGCCCAGAAAGATTAAGAAAACAGTGTCACGGTTCAGAGGAGCAAGGCGTGCTCTTTTTGATAGAGAAGATAATAGAAGACTGTGCAATATGATGGTGGCAGTGGGTGGGATATTCACATGAACACCTGTGCGTGTGTAATTTCTCATGCTGATGGTTTGATTTATCTTCTGTAGTATAAAGCTGCTTTCTCCTTTTCCCTTCTCTTCAGGGTAACCAGGAGCCAGCAGCAACTCCTGATGCAATGGTGCAGCCATTCACCACAATCCCATTTCCGCCACCCCCACAGAACGGGATTCCCACAGAGTATGGGGTGCCACACACTCAGGACTATGCAGGCCAGACCAGCGAGCACAATCTGACACTCTACGGAAGCACGCAGCCGCATGGAGAGCAGAGCACGAACACAGCCAGCACGCAGAACGGATCTCTTGCAGTAAGTGCAGAAGGGTGAGGAGCCAGGAGAGCAGCACAGTGCTGTGGGGAAAAGTAGCCATTGATTAGACTGCTGACTGCTTCTTAAGTATGCAGCAAATCAGTGGTAGGCTTGAAAAGGAGAGAATTATAAATAAAACATAGCTTCTGACCTTCTACTACCTTCCTCTTGTGCATGTTCTCTTGTAAATTGGTGTTTGCAAAGAGCAGTAGTACTTGGGATCATGGTGTTTTTACCATGGAGGCATTGTCTGAAGACAGTCCTTTACGAAGGTGTTAATTACCTTGTGTTAATTGGCAAACAGTTCAAATGAATGTGATGGAGGCAAATTCTGGAAGGTTGATGGTACAAAGGATTAGGATGAGCACATGCATGTAGGTGTAATCCCAATGTGTCTTTGTTTTCAGGAAGCTAGCAGAGTACAAAAATACTTTTCTTTGACTTTCTGAAGATGGCAAGGAGCTTCAGGGGGCAAAGATAGGAGGGGACCTCTCAGCTGCTGGACATCTATTTGCCAAACAAAGATTTTCACCTTCTTAGGTTTTTTTGCTTTCTTCTTCCCATGGCCTGGAACTGGCACTGGGCAACATGCTGGCAGATTATCCCAGCAAAAGCTTTATCCACCCCTTAAGCCACTTGTTAAGACTTAACTTCCTAATAAAGAACCTTATGGTGAGAACCTTCAGTTCTCAGGGGTGGATTTAATCTGTTAATGCTTTCAGTTTTACTTGTAGTTGGGTGTTTGGCTCATAGAGATTACTTTTCCCCCCTTTAAATACTCAGTGAATTCAGTGCCAACAATTGGAAGAAGTGATAGTGCCAGCTGAAGTGTGCATGGTTCCCAGTGTGCATCTATGTCTCTTCTGCAGTGGGCAGCGGCAGCATGGTTGGCACTGCTGGTTATGACTTTGACAAGGTATCTTTGAGTTCATCATGGGAACGCAGCAACTTCAGCATCTTGAAGAAGAAAAAGAGTACAAACCCTGTA
This sequence comes from Nestor notabilis, assembly GCF_000696875.1. NCBI lineage: Eukaryota > Metazoa > Chordata > Aves > Psittaciformes > Psittacidae > Nestor > Nestor notabilis. The sequence continues at coordinate 28,174 of NW_009921364.1, read as the reverse complement.
AAGCACATTGATAGTGTGTAAAAGGAGCTTCAGCAAACACAAATGTAGATGAGAAGAGATAGGGCTGGAAATAAAACTTAGAGCTGGTGCACTGTGCAGAAATGCAAGTCATCACTTTAGTACCAGGTTGTCCAGTGCTGTTCCAGTTTGTAAGATTTGGGCTGCCCGTCTTCAGCATCTATCTCAAGCACTGCCAGTTGGATGGGAGAGCTGGAAACAGGGAATAAAACAGGGCAGTGGCTTTCCCGTGTATTTTTTGCTGTTCCCATCCTTGCACAGAGCTTGAGAGTGTTCCTTTTTAATGGAAATGATGCGAGCCTTGACCTTGGATGTAAGCTCTTGCCAATCCTCCTGCTCCTCTTCCATATTAGGAGCCATCTCCGTGGCACTGCAGGGCCGAGCTCTGTGTTTCATCAACCGCTGCCGGCTCCTAGGAGCCCGTGGTGCTCGGGGAGGCTGGCTAGCCTGCGAGGAGGGACGGGGAGCCCATCTGTGCTGGAGGGAGGGTTGCTGGGAGACTGCTGGGAGGCAGCGGTGTTGCCAGGAGGCTGTGGAGGGAGCCTGGCTGGCAGGGGTTATGTGAGAAACAGGCTCAGTAACACATAACACTTGTACTGGCTGTTGGAAGCAGGTGGGCACGTCTGGTCTGACCATTTGATGTGGTTAAAGATGTGTGAGCTGAGCGTGTGGAGTTGG